>NW_018233191.1:0-233 GCF_001263595.1 Phalaenopsis equestris
TTTGGTTAGGAAATGTGGGGAGTTTCTCCCCAAATCTCCGAGGGGGAAACTCTCCACTGCGTTGCGAAATGTGCTAGCTACAAAGCTTTTCACATTTTCCGAACTCCTCTAGACTTTGCAAAGCGCGAAAGCTACAAAGTTTCTCTCGCTTTACCAAGTCCGACCTCCCAACTTCTCTAAGTAACGCTGGGGAATCCGAAACAAGGGGAGTGAGGGACTCCGACCCATCAGGA
>NW_018233192.1:0-1551 GCF_001263595.1 Phalaenopsis equestris
TATTTCCTTAATATAAGGAGATATTTCTTTTCCTAATGTATATTTATTTCATTGGATTATGAATAATTTGTTTTCCTATTTTATGTTATTTTTTATATCTCCTAATAATTAATATGAATTAATTATTGGAGACATCAAGTGATATATCTTTCGGTGATATATCTTTTCTTTCATATCATTTACTTTTTATTATTTTTCTTATTATAGAATTCTTATAAGGGTAGATCCTTGTAAGGGTTATTTATGCATCCCTTCATATCAATGAAACAATGAAGTATTTCACTTTATTTCGCATTATTCTTAATTTCAACATAGTATCTGAGCCTAATTTCGTACTCTAGCCACCGGTCTTCCTTTGAGAATTGTAGGACTCCCTTCCTACCATCATCTGTGTGGGAAGGGAGGGGCACTCATCTTAGTGTTTGAAACAACTATTTTTCTCCTTCTCTCCTTGCAAGCTTTGTCTCCTGCTGGCCCTTCCTGAACCGAAAGTCACATGACCTGCTCGTCTTGTTCTGCTCCTCCTCAGCCCCGCCTTACTGCGTAGGGATCGAGCACAGATCTCACACGGGTGCGGGGGATGCACCCTTATCGCTAGGACGTGGTTGGGGCCTCTCGTTAAGGAAAAACACTCTGGCGAGAGGGGGTCGTGAGCAAGGGCTCTAGCGAGGGCTACACTAGCGATGCCGCCACTCACCTCATTGTCATCTAGTCGTACATATCGTTGTCGTCGATCGGACAATGCCGACAAAATTCATCGTCGGCCCTTTCTCCTGCAATAGTTTTTTCTTCCTTGGCCCAAGCATCAGGGTGAGATGTGTTTCCAGATGCCTTTTCTCCTGCTCCTTTATCTGTCAGCAGAATTTATTGGGTGTGATTTACATGTTTTTTTCTGCATCCAACAACAATCGCGGTCAACTAAAAGACAATTTTCCTGTAGGTTGTCTCTTTCACTGTAAAACTCGAAATTCAGTCAAGCCTGAATCCAACAAATTCAGCTAAGCTTGAATCTCTCTTCTACGCCGAAACATATGACAGACAAAACTCAAAATTCAGCCAAACCTGAATCCAGCAAATTCACTCAAGCCTGAATCTCTCTTCTACGCCGAAACATATGGCATACACAACTCAAAATTCAGTCAAGTCTGAATCTAGCAAATTTGATAATCAAAACGACCAATTTTTCTTCACTACTCAGCAAGTTACAAATTATTAACATTTATTCCAAACTTGAGGGAGAGTGTTAAGAAATATAATATAAAATAATTTATTCCTATAAGAAGTTATGAGGAATAAATTATTTCTTTAATATCAGGAGATAAAATTATTTCCTTAATATAAGGAGATGTCTCCTTTCCTAATTTATATTTATTTCCTTGGATTAGGAATTATTTGGTTTCCTATTTTATGTTATTTCATATATATCTTAATAATTAATATGAATTAATTACTAATAACTTATATGAATTAATTATTGGAGATATCAGATAATATATCTTTCCTTTCATATTATTCCCTTTTTATTATTTTTCATATTATAGGATTCTTGTA
>NW_018233193.1:0-866 GCF_001263595.1 Phalaenopsis equestris
TCCTACTTTTTTGCTCCTTTAGATTCTGAAAATAAATGTTCCTATTTAAGCCTATCCCACTTGACTTTCCAATAAGAAATCATGGAAACCTAAATATTGAATTCTTGAAGATGAAACCCTGATCTTAATCGAGAGTTCTCTTAGGTGGCTTCGGTTGCCTAAGATGTAATTAACTATAAGAGATTACCTCTATAGGGAATTAAGAACCTACATTATTCTAAACCTTGTCTAATCTGTTTATTAGATACAAAAATTTATCGGTTATAAAATTTGCATACCAAAATATAGTCACAAGCTTTTAAATTTAAATAGTTAATCTTACCAATAAGTGATACGTTCATCTTTTGAGATGATATATTGATACACCAAAATAATATGTTATTTTAAGCATGTATTTTATGCCTATTTTTTGTGATATAACACTTTAAAGAAGGGTATTTTTTGTTGTAGGTATAACATTTTTAGGCATTTGGAGCAAAAGTAGCAAAAAGGACAAACTTTGGAGCCAAAACAACGAATTTTGGGAATCTGGGGGCGTGATGCACCAGATTGGCGCATGATATGCCGTTTGACTAAGAGCTGGTGCATGATGCGCCAAATTTGGCACATGATGCGCCAGAGATGACATTTTGCAGATTAAAGCAGTTCAAGACAAATTTTGCTCGAATTTTCAAAGGGACATTTGTTCTAAACACCTTTTGGAATAATTAATTGCATCTAGACACTTTGGAAGGTTTTATTATGAAGGGATATGTATGTTTGATCAAATGACACATCTTTTGAATTTAAAAGTGTTGACTTTTGAAGGGAACTTTGCAGAGAATTTGTAAGTCCTTTTGAAAGGAGGCAGTCCCTAATAAAAGAAG
>NW_018233194.1:0-974 GCF_001263595.1 Phalaenopsis equestris
CCCCCCGCCATTGTCGTCGGTCAACACCATAGGACACCGCCGCCTACTGCCTATCGCCTGCTGCCACCCGCTGATCCAACCTTTTGTTGCGATAGATTGTGTAAAATTTAATTAAATCTAATCAATTGATAATCAGATTCTACGCAAGTATACGTATCGTTATCAAGTAATAATGGACTTTCTATTTAAGCCCCAAATATTGATCCTACGGAGAAGGTTTAAATCAGAAATGACAAATTTGCTAGGAAATTCACAAAAAGTCAATTGAAATCATTGTCACTAATTTCAATTGTTGAGATGTAATCAAAATTAAATTTCTAAACTATTATCAAATCAAATATGCAAAATTCAAAACAATTTATACTAATCGATTAACTATGTTTATGTAACGGAGATTCTTATGTGAAAAAATATCATTCCCACTATAATGAGACTATAGTAAAATGAGATGAGATATATGTTCATAATATATATTGTGCCAAATAGGAGCAATTCTAATTCTCTACCCTGATACAGTGCATAGAAAATCATTGGCTAATCTCAGTGTTTAGCCCCTATATCTGTGGCTAGGCTAGGAGGATATCAGCTCACACTCTAGATCTCCCACTTCCCTTCACCTGAAAGCTAACTCTCACTTTAGTTTTTAAACACTAAGATTGAAATGAAGATTTAAGTCTGTCACCCTAAAGGTTCTCCAATTCTACACCCAACAAAGAATATTTCCCTATTTATTTACATTTAATTCCATAAACGATGTTCTCCTTCATGGATTCAAATATGATCCTTACTATGTTGTAAAACTCATACTTTAATTCCCGGATCATATGTTTCACAACACATTTTAACAATTCAATTGGTCAGATCGAAAAGTAAATTAAGTTCGGAGTTGAAAAATCATCATAATTTATTTTATAATTTAATATTGACACATTCATATTATCTCTTCATTTCACCATATCTCAGAGTAGGGAGAA
>NW_018233195.1:0-358 GCF_001263595.1 Phalaenopsis equestris
TACAAGTTATTTGTACTCATTAATTTTGTGTTGGCGCAATCAAAACAGACTTACCTCATTTTAATTTTAAGTCTAATGTTTGTTTTCGAGCATGACTAATCAAATAGCTCCATTTGAACATGCTCGTCTGGGTTTATGGACGAGCTTGCTTGGAATAATTATGATAAGCCACAAACCAAATTCTATCTTTAATCAAGCCCTTCAACATAAAAAAAAGACTAGCTCGACTCAAAATATAAATTTTCAAAGCCTTACACACACGACCAAGGGCGAGAAACATAAAGAACATATACACGCAAGAAGTACAAAACAGACTTACCTCATTTAAATGTCTTGATACTAGTCTTAAGTTTTTTTT
>NW_018233196.1:0-1625 GCF_001263595.1 Phalaenopsis equestris
TATGTACACACATAACATGTAGTGGTGCAAGTGGTCGGTCGACCGGGCCGTAGTGGCCAGTCAAACCAAAGTGATCAATCGACCGGTTTGGGATGACCGACCGAGGTACAAGTGGTGTCGACAATTCTAGGACGACCGGTCAAGGCACAAGTAGTGTCGACCGGTCCGGGATGACCGATCTAGGCACAAGTGGTGCCGGTACAAGTACAAATGTGAGATACAAGGTGCAAGTGCAAGTGCAAATGTGAGATACTAGGTGCAAGTGCAAGTGCAACGTGCAAGTGCAAATGCAAGGTGCAAGTGCAAATGCCAAGTGCAACGTGCAAGGTGCAAGAGGTGCAAGTGCAAGTGTCGGTGCGATATATGACATACAATATGTAACATGAAAGACATGCACATGCAAATAATGAGGTGCAAATGACCACATATGATAGTGAACCTCGCTCGTACTAACGACCTAACCTGGGAAACCTAAGCTTTAAACCCTTAGATGTGTGGCACTGCCGCCTCTTCCTCTGGTGAGGAAATGTGGGGAGTTTCTACCTGAATGTTTGAGGGGGAAACTCTCCACAGCGTCGTGAAATAAGATAGCTACAAAGCTTTTCTTATTTTGCGAACTCCTCTAGACTTTGCAAAGCGATCAATCTACAAAGCTTCTCTCGCTTTGTCAAGTCCGGCCTCCCAACTTCTCCAAGTAAAGTTGGGGACTCCAAAGCAAGGGGATTGAGGGACTCTGATGCATCGGGACTTGTACTAAGACTCACAATAAGATGGGAGACACTCGGCTCTACGGGGGTTGTTTAGCCACGTACAGGAAGTCCTAACCTAAAGACTGGCTCTAGGAAAACCAACGATCCATCATGCATGCACGTCGTCGCGTCGACCCACGCCGGCACACGCACCTCTTGTGGGCGATCGAACCCACACGCCTAGACTCCACTATTCCTAAGGCTGGCTAGGAGGTAGAGAATCTCATCACCATGACAGTTGCAGACGCATTTTCTTTGCTTGCTCCAAGCTTGCCGGCATTCGATCAATGCTCTAGTGTGCCTCGTAGAACGTACACATGACAACAAAAAGACCCAATGAGGGCAGGAGTTAGGGAGGTATGTAAAATATCCAAAAATAATAATGTTGGCATATAAAAATATAACCAAAATATACCTTTGCGAGGGAGGTTGCTCGATGACGACAAAGGAGGAGAACCCATGAGGTAAAAGACGCACGCGCCTACTCGAACAGATTCAACGCTCGTTGTCTGGCGACGTCAAAATGCTCCGGCAAAGTATCCAGCTATCGGGAAGGTATAACGGCGAGGAGAGGAGTTAGCTCACCAGCGGTGCGCACCGGGAGCGAAAGAAACGCGGAGGAGAGCCCAAAATTTGATGTTCTCCTCGCTGATTTTCTCTGGCATAGATATGACACTGGCGAGGCAAAAAGGTTGGCGAGGCAAAAAGGTTGGCGGGATCTTGGCTTCGGATTTGGAGGAGGGACCAGCGGATCAGTGTACGGCCAAAAAGAGAAGAAGAAGAAAAGGAAGACCGAGAGACGGCTGGCCTATATCGGCTGGAGAAGCTCTGGCGAGGAAGAGGATGACAAAAGTATTCTTCACCGGCGGCCGCCCG
>NW_018233196.1:2622-5515 GCF_001263595.1 Phalaenopsis equestris
CATACCGGTAAAATGAAGTAATATCATTCCTAAGTTTAGCAGTTTTTGAAGGTGGGAAATACTTAGCTAGGAATTTATGGGCTAAGCCACCCCAAGTCCTAATTGATCCATGTGCTAATGAGTTAACCAGATTTTAACCCTATCCTTCATGGAAAAGAGAAAAATTCTAAGTCTAACAGTGTCATTTCACACACTATTATAATGAAATGTAGCACAAACTTTTAGAAAACTTGATAAGTATAAATTTGGATCATCATATGTGGTTCCTCTAAACTGGTTGTTCTGCACCATTTAGATAATAGCAGGTTTCAATTCAAATGTGTTAGTTTCTATAGTAGAAGTTTGAATAGTTAAGTAAATTTTATCTATCGTAGGATTAGCGTAATCCATTAATGGTCGATGTGTATTATGACGTTTATTAATTGGTATTTAGTTATCTAAATTGTTTTGTTGAATATTCGTCATTTCCTCTACAAGTTTGTGAAGTCTTTTCTCTTTTCTAGTTTTTCTAATATTACTCTCTAATTTTGAATAAAATGGTACAAGTCCTACAGTTATGCACTGCGCATTCACTAACTAAAGATCCGATTAGTAAGTTTATCAGTAAAACACAATAATAATATTTTTTTTTTGTTTTTTTTATACAACCAAACACTTATACAATTCAACTACAATATGATTTTTAAATCTAATTCTAATTGATTAAACTAAAATTCTATTAAGTTAACTACACTGTTGCTTCTACGGCAACAACGTCAGAAACTTGGCAATTATCACAATAATGTAAGTTCATGGTAACGACACCAAAAACTTGATCTGCTCTCTAGCAGCTTCATTGAGTTTTTAAAATCAAGTGTTCTTGTACAGTAGGGTTTCTCACGCAAGCATACGCATTGTTTCAGTAATATAGGACTCCAATGAGTTTAGATTGTCGATCCAACAGAGAGTGAGGTAATGAATCCCTTAAGAAAAGTTCTAGTATACTACTTTTAGGTCTTAGTTCGGAATTGTCATTAGTTGAAAGTTCTACCAACTACTTAAATACTACTTTAATTAATTCTAATTTTAAAACTTACCTAACTTAATTGGATCGTTAATTACCAAGATACAAAATGTACCCCTCTTGTGATGATATCAGTGATTGTGTAGGAATAGATACTTCAAATTGCAAATGTGACTGGTGATAAATAAGAGAAATTATCTTCTTTACCCTCTTCTGAGTGCATAAAAAAATTTGGTTAAATTGGTTTTAATTCCTTAAACCCCCAATTTGATCCCATTAAAACCTATTTCCTTATCTATTTGCATTGTCTATAGTTTACTTACTCCATACCCTATAAAATAATGTGAATACTCTAATCATTCCTCCATTGCTCTTTTGAGTCATAATGGATCACAATAAATTTTAACAATTCATATGTCTAGTATGAAAATTAAACTAAGCTTTGAAGAAGACTCATCACATTGATGTTTAAAGATTAATTCTATGAGCATCCTAATATCCTACACATTCAACTTATTTGTCACAAATGAAAGGTAAGAAAGATATACTCACAATGCGTGAAGAAAACATCACAAATCATCATCTTATAATAAAGCAAATCTACTAGAATTGTGTTTTACAAACAGTACAAGAAAATATAGAACACAATACTTAGCTTTTTTTTAGAAAAGAGATAAAAATTCCTCCCTGAAAGGTCTTCGAGTGCTCCCTGCAATGTTGAGTATTTATCCTTACAGATTTTTCTCAAATCCCTCTTTAATCTCTCCAAGAAAAAGAAAATACAAAACCCTAAATTATATTATGACTCATCTGCCTTCTTGGACTTCCCAATGCTTTAGAATGTTTAGGAGTGCTCTCTTGAACTACCTATGATACCTCTTTAACCCCCAAAGTCATGTTGAAATAACTACAAAAACTGCCCAAGCAATTACAGGCGATTTAGTGCCACTAGGCTGACACCTAGGCGTGGGTAGGTTTTGGTGCCTATGCACCCAGTAAGTTGGTGCCAAGATGCTTGGGTGGAGATCCTTGGAGCCCAAAAGTTTGCGCCTAGGAGCCAGCCTGCTGGTCCTCAATTTGCTTTGTTTTTCTTTCGCTTCGCTCCATTTCAGCTCCGCTTCGTTCCACATATCTTCCATGTTATACCTGCAAGAAAAATATAAAAATATATTTCTTTAAAATATAATTTCATCCATAAATAGGTGCAAATATAGAGGAAATTAAACATGTTTTAGGACACATCAGTGACCCAGTAGAATTAGATGCAAAACTTGAAAAACCTAGGGAGAACCTAACCCAAAATTTAGGAAATCTCGAATTATCTTATAAGGACCACTTTCATGCAACTTGTGACAGAAATACAAATATGCAAAAAAGGGTATTAATTGGGATACTTTTGGATTTAGAAAGTACCTTTAGGAATGATAATCTGAGCATACCCGCTACATATCCTACAAAAGGCTGCTATCGAACTGAGAGGGAAAAGTTGCAAGAAAAATTAAATTTTGATGAATTAGTAGAAACTCCATGACCAAAAAAAGATTGGCAATTGATCGGGAATTACTAAATTGGAATTTTGATCTAGGAGGAAACCTTTTTTGTCAGGCTAAGGACATTAAATCATGTATTATCTTGGGAGGTTTCCCAAGTGTTATCTGATGTATTAAGCATGTTTCTACTTTCAAGATTTATTTTGAAATTTTTATTGAAATTTTCTTTGAAATTTGCTGTAAATTTTGTTTTAAGTTTTCATTTGAATTTGTACCTCTTCTATTTTATGTATTGTTGTATATTTTACGTACTCCATTTATGAGACTATTGTGAATGCTTATGTATTCACCTTTTCCTACATTTATTTGTTGTGCCCATGTTTACCTATATATATATATA
>NW_018233196.1:5601-12976 GCF_001263595.1 Phalaenopsis equestris
TCTCTCTCTCTCTCTCTCTCTCTCTCTCTCTCTATATATATATATATATATATATATATATATATATTACATATGCTATGGAAAAAAGCAAGTTCGGGGGGAAATATTTACCTTCTTGCATGTCTGAGAATAGTTCACATAACTCAGTAAAAGACTAAAAAAGTTAATATGGTAACTCTCGCTAGGAATTATGATTAATTCAACCTGCTTATCAAAAAAAATTTAAAAGTAAATAAATGTCATTTTGGAAGGATTAACCTTAATGTTTCAATAATGAGATTTCAGAGCATATCAACTTCTAGCTATACCTAAAGAAATATCAAGATAAATAAAAAGGTGTAATTAAAATATTGAGTAGAAAACCATAAATGTTTTAATTTTTTTTCAATTTTTTTAGCCAAATTAATTTTGTCTTATTTTTTTCTGAGAAGAAGTGACATTAAATAATCATTTTTTTGGGATTTATTCCAAAGGAAAACTAACATTCATCTTACTTGAAAAGAGAAAAGAAAAAATTGTTTAACCAGATATAGTAATTCTTGGGAGAAAAAGAAAAAAAATGAGAAAGAAAAATGAAAGAAAAGTAATGTATAGAAAAAAAACAAAAAGTTTAGAAAATGAAAAAAGTGAAAATACAAAAAGCCCTGAGAAGAAGTCTGAGGTTGGCACAAAAATTGAAAGGAACATGAGGAAAAAATCTTGGTAGAATTTAAGTGATAAGACTTTTGCATGATTCTTTGATAAAACTCATATATTGTTATCGACAAGAAAAAAGTTAAGTTGGATTAGATTGGCTAGTTCCACTAATATTACTTTAAAATATTTGAGGTTAGTGACGATATTTTAGTTATCACCAATTTAAAAATCTTTGGGAATTTCTAGGGATAGAACAAAGGGAATTAAGGAAAATAACAAGTTATTAAACATTAAGAACAATTGACCCTAAAATAAAACTAAAACACAATTATTTGACTTTGATAAATGAGTTGAATAATTTAGAAACCTATAGGAGTATTTATTATATTCTTATGGGGCCCCAACTGAGCTATAGGATTACTTGTGGACAAGTAATGAGATAAGTTTAGGGGTATTGACACGAGTCAATTTTATGTGATTTTATGTGCATGTTATCATTTTTTTTACTCATTATCTCATCTTGTTTGTCATGATTTTATGCTTTTGGAAGGTTATTTGTGTCATCTTCCCAGTTATATGTGTCAAACATGCAAAACGGTGTCAAAATACGCGAAAAAATATTGTTTGGCATTACCATGCCAGATCTGGGTGTGTCCACGCCAGTTTCTTGTGTGACCACTGTTTTAGGCATGATCATGCTACTGGACAGTCAAACCTCATTTTGAATGGTTTTTTCATGCCGGTTTTTTTATATTATTAAAAGGGAAGATGAGGCATGAATTGAAGCATTCTTGGATGGAGAGGAAAATTGGAGATGGCTGGAGAAGAAGTTTTTGATAGTTTTCCTTAGTTTTTCTCTTCCTCTCTTGTGGTTGAGGTCCTGGTGGTTTCTTTTACCTTAACTTACTTATTTTTTTTATATATTTGGAGAGGTTATTGTATGAGAGAGGAGTTGGTTGTTGTGGAAGGGACAACAAATTATTTAGTAAGTGTTTACTTTTATGTTTTACTTGCAAAAAAAAATTTGTCGAGTTGTCTTTTCATTGTTCTTTATTTCATGTGTAGCTAAACCTTCTTTTAAAACCTATGTGATTTATGGGATGTGATTTTGTGATTTTTTTAGATAATTCCTTTTCCTATATCATTTTCCTAAATTGTTAGGGTTTTTTCATTATTGTGTTAACCATAAATTTTCATTTACTTTTGATTTAATCAATTAAGTTGTTATCATATTCATGGTTTGTGACTCCTACTCATTGCGGAGAGGAACGAAATAGTTAACCACAAAATTTAGGTAATAAAATTTAGGTAGCAATAAACATAATTTATCCGATTTTGCAACCTAGAAAGGTGATTGAAACAATTTTGAGGGTTGCAATGGGGATTGAGCCGAACTTCATGGATTCTAAGCCTTCTTTTGACTTAAAACATAGGCATGAAGAGGACTTTCTATCCTTGTTGATAAAAATCATATTGGACGAAGTTTAGAAAAATTATGAATCACTGAAGCATGAGCCTCACATACCTTGAAGACGCGTAAGATTTATCTACCACTATTTTTCAATTTTTTCGAACATGTTATATTTTATTTTTATTTTTAAGTCACATTTTAGGAAACCGTCTCTTGTTTGCGATCACCCTAAATAGGTTTCAAAGTTTAATAAACTAGAAATTATCCCATAAAAATAGTTCTTAGCCTTTTTCTCATGAAATAGATACGCGGTACTGTTTAATTTTATTATTTGACACATGCACTGACGTTGTATGGCCCCACAGAAAGTTTTAATACGTCAACTACCCATCTAGTAGTTGTTTATCATCATTGTGACCATGAAGGCTTCTTAGTAGGGGCCCCCCTTTCGGGACAAGCTTGCATCATAAAAAATGATTGAAGGATGAGGCTTCCACTTTGAAGCTAAAGTGGTGGCACAAAGTTCTCCTGTCTCTTATGGTCGACTAGTCAAATTGAATCTCCATCCAGGATCCCTGACACTATCCTTGTGATTTGAACAAGTTTGGCTCGAACGGGCTCATCAGTGTCTTCTTCTATTTTTGTTTTTCCTTGCCTCTGGTTAATGACCCTAGAGCCATGAACTCTTTGAGTTTCAAGCCTTCCACTAGGCTGCAGAGATATTTGCACTCTTCTATGTCATGTTTATGGTCCTTGTTGTACTGACCAATTTTTTTTGTTTTCCAAATAAAAGATTTGGTTCTCATTGGTGGAGTCTTTTGAAGTATCATTTATCTTGTATGGCCTCCACCAACTCCGTCATCAAAAATCTCAATTGAGTGACTTTTGGTACTTCTCTGTCATTTGATGGTCGATCATTCGACCACTCTGTTCTCATCATTAGTGGTACTATCACGAGGCAATTGATTGACTTCACCTTAAGGGTGTTGGAATACTTTGACCTCCACCCATCACCTCATGAGGCTCTCTTCTACAAGTGGTGGTTCAATTATTTGACTTTTTCATAGGATGGGTGAGCATACTCCTCCATGGTAATGTGGTGGTTAGCTAACTCCAAGGGTTTAGTCAGGCTCTTTGGTTGTTGCAAAAATAAAGCGTACTTGAATCGCATGCTCCTCAACCCTTAGAACGGGCAATCTGTCCTACTACGTGTTTTGAATTCTGCATTTCTAGCATTTCTTTCTTAAACCTAATGGCATACGAATAAAGGTTCTCATTTGGCACTTGCTTGATGTATCATAGGGCCTATGAATTCTTGCAGGGTTTTTGGGTATTGGTGAACTGTGTTGTGAACATCTTCTTGAATTCAAATGAGTGATCCTGTTGGGAGGCCATTAAACCACCTGAGGGTTGAGTCCCTCAGTGTGGTGTAAAATAATAGACACTTCAGCGCATCAAAGATATTAATAAGGAATTTTGAATTTCCTTAGTGGCTCAACATCACATATCTGCCAGGAGAATGCATTCTACTACTCGTGATAGACCTGACACTATCTTGTTACTGGATTCTTCCATCCTTTATATCCCTTGAGCCATTCGTTGAACTTGGGATTTGGGTTCTTCTTGAGGGTTCTACTCTTAGAGAATTAGCTGTCTTCCGTCAAGTAATATGCAGATCAATTTTCTCATCTAACCCTCCATCAGGTCTCTATGTTCTTGGATTTTTTGTTGAACAAATTCCCTTATGCACTCCATGTTTTGGTGTCCCTCGAATGAATTCCTTATCCTTAGTGTGCTTCTCTTCTTGTTGATGGCATGATCCATGCTCACAACACTTTTTAAAATGTTGTGTCCAGATATGTCTTGTGAATCACACTCAAGCTATAGAGATTAGGACAAATGAGAGAAACAGAGGGAAGGAGAGAGACAAAGAGACAGAGAGAGGAAGTGCACAGTAACAACAGAGTTTTGATAAAGTAAATCAATGGCTCTTTTTTGTAGAAATGCCACATATTTATGGATTTCGGTGCGCATAATATATAATTACATGTTTGTCCTTGTTTACAATACAAGGTATTTATGGAACTTTTTCGTGTTTGTAACCAACTTTGGAACCCTTTTATATTTGTAACCAACTTTTGCACCTTTTTTTTATTCACAACTGCTTGAATAAAAGAATATGATGACTCAAAAACATTATCATTTGGTTGGATGGAGGCCTTTGGTCAATCACGAGATCATCGGTCGGTCGTTTAAGGGGAGAATTATGAGAAGATATACTCCAATATGCATTTTATTACAATAAAGATTCTAGAATAAAAATAAGAAATTTATTAAGCTGAAATATTTTTGGACAAAATTGAATAGTTTTATCAAACAAAATTTTACTCATTATAGAAGAGACTGGAACTTAATTAAATAGTCGTAAGACCTTCTTGTTTTAGATTTTAGGATATTTTTGTTGAGATGTTTTATATATACTAGAAATACTAATATAACACTTTGATCTGAGCTAGAGAAGTATATTTCTTTTTAGAATATTATATGCTTATTTATAGCTAAAATTTATATCATGTTACTTTAGTTGTCCTACTATTGTAGCCTTGCCTTTTTAATTAGCATATGGATGGTTATTGTAATTTGTTCTGTAGACTTTGCTTTTCTTACTCTTTCATCCCTCAATATGTTAAAAATTAAACATGTATTTTAAATACCAACAAGCAACATGGAAAGAATAACGGATATATTTTTTTTGCATTTATATGGTTTGAGGAACAATTATAATACTTTTTTTCTTTCCATAACTCACATACACACCTGAATGTGCTAAGTCTTGAATACATGACCTGCGGATTTAGGATAAAACACTAAACCACTAGGTCAAATGAGTTGCATAGTAGCAATGATGTTCATAGAATATGAGTTATCAAAAAGGACATGCCATAAGCTACAAAATTAATTAGACAAAACACAAAAGCACATAGATAATTCATTTATTGGAAAGGTGATTCAACGTATCAAATCATCTTGGATGTAATTTCCTTTAACTAATTTTAGGGTGGAGCTTTTGCTAGAGAACTGATATTGTTCTTTTAGATGTATGTTAAGTGTAATTGATGAGAGATTATCCCAAGAAACACAAGACATCCAACATCAAAATCCTCAAATTTTTCAATAGTCACTGATGGGCAGAAGTGTCAAATTAAATGTTATTCAAGGTGAAAGGTCATTTGTGAAGGATAAGAAATGCCTCAAAAGCTTTGGCTAGATGGAATCGCTCCTGGTCCATAAGGAGTTAGGCATATTAAAGTTAAATTTGACATTGATGCCAATTGTATTTTACATGTGGCTATTATGGGTAAGGGCAATGGGATAACACTTCAATGAGTGATGAGGTTAGAATATTTGTTTGGGAACTAATACTTTTTAAATAACATTATGTTCAACAATTTTCTTCTTTTTCCTTGTAGTAGACATCTTATTCAGATCGTTTTTAACTTAAAATGTATAATTATATATTAAAATTGTTGGTTGACAGAACGGTGGAGAAAGCTGACAAATTTGCAAAGGAAAACAAAGAGAACAAAAAAAAAGACATCAAATATCGAGCATAACTATAGTCTACTAGTCGTAAAGCAGTTGAGAGCTTAATGACAAAGTTCCGATTTTGTGTAAAATAAAAGGTGTGGAGATATCATAGATGCAGATTTCACTGACAATCGAAAATGAAAATTGTTTTTTCCAATAGTAAATGGCATATTTTGAAATTTTATTTTTCATTCTTCTCGAGGAATTAAAGCATTTTAAATATAGAAGCATTATTAGTTGATTCTTTCCTCATATAATTGTGTTGGTTTATAAATACAAAATCTAGAAAACCGTGTTGCAAAACCAAACGAATTATGAAGAGCATCATAACAAATAAAATTACGGCTCTGATTGATATTACTTCTTCCGACTTTTTATTGGTATGTTTCAAACTAAGAAATTATTTGATATGTATGTCGGATTATGCATTTGTTGCATTATTGTTGTTTTTGGATGGATTCCAATTTTAGATTCATTTTAAATCCATCTCTAACAAGCTTTTTATATCATCACCATCATCACTCCGTTGTTGTTGGCTCAGCAAGCTCTCATTCCCCAGGACTTCAACAATAAGCTCCTAGCTCATCCCCCACCTACTACTCAGTTAAAGTTTAGGCATGTAGCTTATATGATATTAAATTGTAAATTTAAATAAACACTTTTTTAAAACATAAATAACAATCTAAATATAGTAGTAAACTATATTTGTTTTTGTTTTAGTATACATATAACTAAAAAAGAGTGGAACTAAAATTATAATTGGAACATAATGATTTACTAAAAATTTGTATTAAAATAAAAAATTTTAATTTAATAACCATGAATTTCATGACATCACGAGGAAATGTCAAATGAAATATATATTTAACACCTGATCCAAAAAACTCAATATATAATTAGAAATAGATTAAACTAATTCAATGATTACATTACTATTTCTTTCTAATACTCTTAATAGATTTGGTAAATTGAAATATAATTAACTATAAATGTTCTAACTTGATCAAATCTTCTGATTGATAAATCACTTTGCGATCTCCTTTTTTTTTTATTATTTGTATTATTTTTTATTAATATTTTTGCTAAAACTTTGTTTTATATCTCCAATTCGATGTCTACTTATCCGTTCAAGAATAAATAGCATGAATTGTTCAAGTTAGGTGTTCCTCAGCATTAGTCGGAATTTCAAGCTAGCAAAAAATACGAATCTTCTTGAACTAATTGGTAAATATTTACTTCAATAAAGTTTAAATTTTAAATTTCATTGATATTTTCTTATTAGTTGGATCAGGTCTTTTGAGTATCCGTTAAATCTTTTATTGTAATTATAAGATTTTTTATAACTTTTTTTTTATTTTATAATTCTATTTATATTTGTCAGCATGATAAATTGTATTAATTTCTTCAAAAAAAAACCATAAATAAACGCATAATACGGCATAAATACGATGTATTCTATGTTAATACTAAAAATTTTATTAAATACTGCTTAATATTCTTCTTGATGGATAATACTTTAGGAGTTATTTATTCCATGTTAATACTACATACACTGGCTAACTAATCATAGTTAAGTTTAGAGCGACCCGATAGATACATTAAATCTGTAAACCAATCAAATACATCCTAAGCATATCAAATGAATTTCTAGTTATAAAAATTTCATTATTTAGATTTGGATGCACTGAGGTCTTAAATATGAATGCGGTGAATATCCACTCTTGTTAGGATCCTCTAACA
>NW_018233197.1:0-4832 GCF_001263595.1 Phalaenopsis equestris
CCTTAGACCACTCTCGCCAATAAAGCACTAGACTAGACTCACGTGGCTAATGCTTTTTTCTACTGCCATCAATTCTTGGTTATTATGATAGTTGTTGTCAAACCACGTTTTCTTGGCTACAACCATTATTATTGTTAAACCTCTATTGTGGAATTGTTATCATTAGATCACTGTTTCCTGGCTATCACTTCTATTATTGATGGATTAATATTTCCTAGAGTTCACTCCCATCCGTGACAATGAATACAAAGCACTATCACACAACTTCATCAGACTTATAACATTATAACTCCATTTCTATCACTTCCCAATATTTTATCTCTCATTACAAAAATTCAATTTAATTCTTTTATTGTACTATATATATATTTTATCTATTTTGTAAGAATAGATAAAACCTTGTAACATATATCTAAATAGTGGAAATATTTCACTGGGTTAAATCTCGTGGTTATTTCCATTTTATGTTTTCACATAAAAAATTATTGTGTCCATTCCATAAACTCTTCATTTACCATTTTTGTGTATTAATTTCTTGCACAATTCGCTAATGCAACTTAATCACCATGATTTCTCAAGCATGCAAATTTATACTTATGCATATATATTCATTACTAAGTTGACATGATTTTAAAATCCTATTAAATTATCTTGATTTATTTTATATGAATTTATGAGTTGTTTAATTTATTAATCAAGTAATACGGAGCAGTGAACTAAACTTATATATAAATATAATTTTTAAAAAAATTATTTTATACCTTGATAAGTTTACAAAACCTTAGATGCTTCCTATATAGCATTAAATTTACCATAATAATCTAATAATACTTAATCATATTAATTAAAATAAATAATCCTAAATTTTAAAAAATTGTGTGCTATAATCAAAATTTTCATTTTGATTTAAATTTTCTTATGATAACTGATGAAAAACTTTATAAGCAAGAAGTATTATTTTTGTAAATTTAGTTTTTGAGTTACTCTTATCCACAAAAGAAAATCATATGTCAAAAGAGCTTTTCTCATCCCAAAAAAGATGGGATCTTGCAATACTAATATTAAAGCAGTGAAATCCTAGAAACAAATGGTTTAGATAATGGCATATGTTAAACATCATAAGAATTTTTATATTTTATTTAGCTAATTAGTTTTTTACTTTTATTTTTTTTTAAATCTACTTACTCTATTATAAATCAACATTTTAGTTTTATTTAAATTCTAATAAGCCTATAATTATTTGGAAAGCACTAATTCATTTTCATCTTAGTTATGTTATAAACTTCACCTAATGTTAGTCTAAATTCCTTTTTCTGGTTTAGCCATCAAAAGTAGATCCATTCATTGTAGCGCCTAATATCCCTTTAGCGACATCAAAGATCAACCCACCTTAAATATCCTACTTTTAGAAAATATCTTATTTAATCATTGAAAAAAATTACATGAGACAACTTTTATGAGCATAAGATCCTCTTTGATAAAATATATTAACTTTAGAATACATTTCTTCCAATAAGATAGTTGATAGAGTAATATTTGGGAATTCTTTTTTAGAATGAACGCTTTGCTGAAATTGAATTTAATAGATTAAACTCTCAAAGGCTATAAGAGATTTGTACTATGCTATAAAACCTAATAGTTACATAAGAGCCCTGATGTTGGGACTTCCGAAGTCATTTGTGAAAGGTTATAATAACTTATAAATGATTTAAGAAAATTATAAATACAATTGTTAATAAAGAAGTTCTTATTTTTGAATTATATTATGTAAAATTTGATGTGTTTGTTAATAATATTGTATATAAAGATTGGTGAAATATATAAATTCTATTCACTTATCTAGTAGAAAGAATATTAAAGAAAATTCATTTGTTCTAAGAAAAATTGTTGTTTGTTTAAAAATTGGGATATAAAAGTACTACAATTGTAAAATCAAAATATTTTTCACTGGTTCATTTGCTTAATTGCTTGATTCTTTTAGCACATGATCCAGCAACAATATCAAGAGAAAATAATAATAAACTCTAGAGTAAAATGAACATAAAAAAGTCAAAACAATAGCTCTATAAGTTGAATATTTAAAGAACATGTGAATCTAAATATTCATAATAATGGTTTAAAAATGAGAATGATGGATTAAAATTGAAAATAATTTTAATCTATAATCATTTCTTACAAGGAGAGTTATTTGTTGAAGGGCATACTATCTTTTTTTTTTCAAATTTTATTTTAGTGAAAATTTAAGTATTAGCGCTTCTTATGAAAATTTTAATGATAGAAACTAGTAATATTGTTATGCTCATCATATACACCATAATTATAATATAATGTGTTACACAAAAAAAAGCAATATTTAGTATAAATTTTGTGATAAATAAGAGCACTTTTTCATAAAGTGTTATGCAAAATGTGCATAATTTTATGCATATTCAAATTATGTGTAGTTACCAAAAAAATGTCAATCCTACAATTATAATATATATAAGGTAAAAGCATATTAATTGAAGGTAAATCTAAATAAAATTTATTTGTAAATTAACTCGATGATTTGCTTTTGTAGAAATGCCTTCATTTATGCATAAATGGTGGCATGTGATGATTAGCCCATCTATACTGAGACGTATATACTAAGAGGTAGTATGTTTATTTGATGACAATTCAAAAGAAAATATTATGGGGATTGGATCAATGGGAAAAAACACCTTAACCATCAATAAGCCTATATTAATTAGAGGCTTAAAATATAATTAAATTTCTTTTAGCCAATTATAAGATCATGTGTTATAAGTCATATTACATTTATCATACTGTATTGTTAGCAAAACTTTAATAGAAAATAGACAAAATTGATATTTATTTGATTGATATTAGAAATGTGAATTGTATAAAATTGGTTTATTTAAAATTCAGCGCATATGGTATGTAGTAATGGTATAGAGGGCTATACCTGATGTATTTTTAATAAAAATTGTAAGATTAAATTATAATAGTTAAAAATTTAAAACTTGATTATTGGTTTGACCGCTAATAGACAACTATAGTCACTTCAAATTAGAGGTGTAAAAAATTGACTGGGCATGCCAACTGGACCGAAAACTGACTAAAAATATTCATTTTAGGTTGACTCGAATAATTTTCAGGTCTGGATCGAGTTAGAAATCCTAACCCTTATAATTTTTTAGTCGAATTCAAGTTGATCCATAAATCTGAAATTCCCGAAATTGACTCAAAATTGATATGTCAACCCAAAATTGATTTGAGATTGACTTGAAATGGACTTAATTTTGACTCAAAAATTTGTGTACCTTACGTAGGAGTTATACAGGTTGAGTTCAGGTTGGAATTTCTGCCTAGTTGAATATTCAAGTTGGGTTTATGTCAAATAGTTTTGAGTTGGTCCCATTTTGGGTCATATTTGAACCCAACTCCCAAACTAGATTTGTCACGGGCTACTACAGATAAGTTTCTTTGGATGAACTAGCAACTCAGGATTAAAAGGGTAAATCATATAAATTTATGATTATATATGATTATTTAGATTATAATTTGGAGATTTTCCACACAGATAAGTATGATGCATTTTGAGAATATAAAGTATATGGATTGATTTAGAGAGTATAAAAATATTTAACTTTTATGATTAACACATTTCATGATTAAGTGTTCTGAAACAAATTAGTTAAAAAGTTTTGATAAAAATGCAATCAAAGGCATGTTTTAAATATATATGATTCCTTAATAAAATTGAGTTATATAAAAGTAAATTTGTATATTCATAGAATCAATTTATTTATTTATGATGAATATAGGTTAGCAAAATATAATTTGGTCAAAAAAAAAAAATCTTTTTAATTTATATAATCATTAAGTAATTTTAGACAAATCCTAAAAGTTGACATCTTATAAACTTCTTAAAAAAATACATCCAAGAGTGAACATTTATAAGTATTTATATATACATATTATATTCTTTTTAATAAAGAAAATATTAATTTTTTTTATAGCAAGTCTAATGATAAGAAAATTTTTGCCAATTCAAATACTAAATTAATAAAATAATAAATTCTTGTCATCTTCCATAAGAATTTAAATTATCTAATAGACACGATATGAAAGATGATGGTATAAGAAGAACAAAATGATAAAATTTCAAGGAACAAAAAGATGCATCCTTTTAAGTGTTTTCTAAGATTCATTCTAAGGAATCAAATATAAGTAATCCTTCTTTAGCAATTAAGAGTAGAGCAAATACTAGGGAGCAAAAAGACCATTTAGCATTTATATCAAACGTTAAGCCTAACTCAACTGATAAGTTTTCAATTGATAAGGTTTCAAAAAGATGACTAAAGTTAAGCCAAAGTAATCTAAGCAATAGTAGTTTGGCCCAAGGACTTTATGTAAATCTTCTTTGAGGCGACCCTGAAAGGAGGAAAAAATAGGCTGCGGCCAGATAATCAAAGGAGAGAGAGTGTCCCTCCTCGGTTATTCAGGGGGTACAATGGGGTTATATCTGGGTTATACCCCCTTGTAACCTCCGGTATAACCCGGATATAACTCCCCTGTACCACCAGAATAACCTCTGATGTACCCAGCGCTGCGTACATCTTATGTACGCAAATATTTCACCTGAAAGAGGGAGGAAAAAATAGGCTGCAGCCAGATAATCAAAGGAGAGAGAGTGTCCCTCCTCTCTCGCTCTTTTCCTCGAGAGTGAGGATGAGATATGATTTTTTCTTTTCTTTATATTCCAAAGAGAAGGAATGAAGTAATCTAACCGGATGCCTTGTTCTCATCTTCGGAGAAGGTAAGGAATTCCTTGCCTTTTACATAAA
>NW_018233198.1:0-291 GCF_001263595.1 Phalaenopsis equestris
TTACGATTTTTACATTGTGAATCCAGACAGCCACCTGACGCACTCAATTTATTTGAAAAGTTCAATGGTTGTAGACCTACCTACCACGTGTAAATTTGATATTGATGATGATATTTAGTATACATTAAAAATAGGTCAGCATGAATTTTAAAAAAAATCTAGCGGTCGAAGACAAGATGACATGGTGAACTAGGGTCCAACAGGAGTAGCTCAAGGGCCCTTATTTATTCTCCCGATTCACACCTGTTAGGCTAAATCCATCCCTCGAATCTAAACAGAAGTCAATGACCC
>NW_018233199.1:0-503 GCF_001263595.1 Phalaenopsis equestris
CTCAGTTAAGGCCATCGGGGATGATGAACAAATGCCGTCCATTTTCGCGTGTATTGAATGAATGGCAGAGATCAAGTCGGATAATGCTCTGGAACGATACGGCGGGCCGCGTGGCAGCTGACTGAGAAGGCGGAGTCGAATAGAAGCGCGCCGCGTGGCTTTTCGACAGATGCGAGGATCCAGTCAGCCCGGCGTGGTTTGAATAAATAAATAGGGGTATTTAATAAATTCAGAAAATAGCCCCTAAACTTCAAAAGTCCATATCTTTGCATAGAAAATTCATAAAAATAAAATAAAAATACCCTCTTGCTTAGTGAATAGAGAAAAATCATAAGAAATTATTTTCAAATTAATTTGATGCATAAATTATTTTTAAAAAATGAATTAGGGTTAGGGGTTTTTCAATTCTCCATTCATATTGGATTATCACCTTGACCCAAAATTTTTATATGTTGTAGCCTCTGTCTAGGTGCACAATTTGAGCATTTTTCCAAAGACATAGG
>NW_018233199.1:664-1286 GCF_001263595.1 Phalaenopsis equestris
TTATAATTTCATGATTTTTAAGAATCAAAACATCACTGTTTTAAGCAAATCTTAATTTCATTAAAACATTTAATTTGAAGCACACAGAGATTAAAATCATTGATTTTTGTTCTCCATTGTGGCCCATGAGTCAGAAAATTTACCATAAAAATTTTAAGTCATTTGGAGATCATTTAATATTTTTAATTGATTTTTAAAAGTGACAATCAAATTTGAAACTTAAATAATTTTAAAAATCAAAATATAACTCCAAAAATTACGAAACTTAGTTTTTTTGAGTTTTTTGATATCAGAAAGATTTAATAAAAATAAAAATATACTTGACTTTTAGGTTATTTTTAATTATTTTTAATAAAAAAAAAATAATAAAAAAAATCATAAAATATTAAACTAATGGAAATGTTTCAAATTATTTTCTAAACAGTTAGAAATCATTAGAATATTTTTCCAATGTCTAAAAATAAAGATATCTATTTTTAAACCTTAACATAATTTTTAAGGCTTAAAAATAGAATTTACACCAAAATAATTCTAAAAAATCAAATAAAATTCAAAAAAATTTAAAATAAATTTCTATTGGTTCCCTGACCTTAGAGAGATTTTTAAAAAATATAAAACATAT
>NW_018233200.1:0-726 GCF_001263595.1 Phalaenopsis equestris
CAGGCGCCTAAGCACCACTTATCCGCGCTTAAGCGTCGGTTTGTAAACGGTTAAAAGTAAAAATTTAAGCCGAAAATCACCATTTTTCATCCTCCCGTCACCTTCAACCTCTCGAAATCACAATTTTGGAGAGCTATGGCACACTATTAAGTGGATATTTCTTGGTGGAATTGAGAAAAAATTGCTATATTTAGATTTCTTAAGGTAAGAGCTTTACTTCTATGCAAAAATTTTGGACTTTTACCATGTATTTTGAGTACATTTGGAAGAATTTGAAAATTCACCATTCATGATGAAAAATGAGGAAAAATCTATGGAAATTATATAGAAAGTGTAGTTTATGCTTTTAGAAGTTTAGTTTAGTAGTTTAAACTTAATTTTTTGAAGTTATTTTTGGAATTTTATAAATTTGTAGGATGGCACCAGGAATGAAGAGGAGTAAAGGAAAGAGCCCTTTTGATTCGAGCAAATTTGTTAGTTCGAAGGCTCAAGATAAGTACAGTGATGCGTTGCAATCACGAAAGCTTATCCAAGAGCATTGTTTTAAGAATCCAGGTGGATCTATGGAAGATATGATCGTTCACCGACAGTGGGAACAATTCTGTTGTTTTTCTTCTATTGCAGTTCCATGCAAACCTCCCTGAAGCTGAAGATGAAAGAGTCATGGTTCGGGAAAAGTTGGTACCTTTTTCACCAGAGGTAATCAATTTGTTCTACCATTTTCCA
>NW_018233200.1:4160-5492 GCF_001263595.1 Phalaenopsis equestris
TTTATAGCATCTCTAGTAAGGGTAAAGAATATAATTGCTCCTATTTGACACATACAATTTGCATACTTTCACAACAGAATTCCTATGCTTATTACTGATTCATGATAAGGAGAAATATATTTTCAAATTCAGTATTTTTCTCTTACATAAACTCAAGTTATCTTTTTAAATTATGACTGTTTTGTCAAAATATCAAAATTACCAAAAAGAATTAATTTTTAATACTGTAAAAATATTTATAGTTTAAGTAATTGTCTTTTTAGAATAGAAAGTTTGTTGTTCAAAATTGCATATTGCATAATTTCCCTGTGGGTTAGATATTCAGTTCTTAATCAAAAAGTTCTATATTACTTGATAACGATACGTATAGTTGTGTAGTATCCCAATATATATATAAATTAAAAAGTTAAATTCATATTTTCTTCAGGATCAAGTTTTTGGTACTGTTGCAAAGTAAGAAAATATAATTGAAAACATAATTAAAGCCATTGTTATACTGTTGGATATAAACAGTCGGGATCAGATAGCTTCTACTTGTTCATTATTATTCTCTTTAGAGTTTATCTCAGTGTTGCGAGGAAGTGTTCCTTACGGTCTATTGCTAAGTGAATTAACAATTTGTCCCAGTTGATTCTCTATGTTTCTAATCGCAGCATTTTGACATTACAACTGGTTTTCTATTTGCAATGCCACTTCTTCTATGGACATCTTCTTATCCTCAAATTTTTTATCATTGTTAGAGTTTGGTAGATATGAAGGTCTATAGTTTGTGTTCCCTTGATTCTTCCAACTTCCATTAGGATTTATATGATTATTTTCCCAATGTTGGTTTCCACCCTAAGTAGTATGATACCATTTAAAATCAAGATGGTTCTTCCAATCTGGCTTGTAAAAGTTAGAATACGGGTTGTTTATGGTATTTAAAGTTTCATATGATAAGTTAGAATCAATCATATGCCCTAATGAACTTTCCTCACTTACTGGAGTTAATTGAGGCTGGTTCATTCAAAATTTGTCCAACTTCCTTGATATTGCAGCAATCAGATATGCAAAGCAATCAGAGATGCAAGAATTGCAATAGCAACTGTATCATGAACACTGACTACCTTTTTAGGATTTACTCTTACATAAGGCCATTGAAATTCATTTATAGTCATTTCTTCAAATAAATCATATGCTTCATCAAATAGTTTTGAAATTAATGATCCACTAGTGGTAGCGTCAATTTTAGACCCAAGGGATCCTACTAACCCATTGTAAAAAAGTTTGATTGATTAACCGATCGAGCATAGCATGTTGTGGACATTTTCTTAGGAGTTTCTTAAATCTTTC
>NW_018233201.1:0-227 GCF_001263595.1 Phalaenopsis equestris
TTCTTTCTGTCGTCTGCAGAAAAAATGTCAGGACAAAGGCTGATCTTGGTCTTTCAGGACGGCTGGAACCTCACATTGAATAAAGACATGGCGCCACAAGGAGGTGTCATAGATTTTGACATGGATTTCAACCAGATCAAAATGGACAATGACGGTCCTCTAATGGGCGTGGTCAGCAAGGAAGTAAAGAAAGGACTACCCTTACTGTTGAGGGTGACCACTCAGGA
>NW_018233202.1:0-1927 GCF_001263595.1 Phalaenopsis equestris
CGGTGAGAGGTAGAAATATTACCATAAACTGGATCTAATCACTTGGATGAGAAAAAGTTTGTAGATTTATGGATCCGCAGAATCATTGCTTTATTCCTACTTTTTGGGAGTAAGATATAGTTTATTTTTACTCTGGGTTATGGTATCCCTATAGGGTAAGTGTTGGCATAAACTTTAAATGTCATGAGTGTAGGATGCCCACTTGAATGCTATGTGACCATATCTCATTCATATCTTGCTCCCCATAGCTAAAGACATCCATTGAGGTTTTCTGGTTTGTGTCTAAGGCACAAAACTAGGGATTGAACTAATGCACATGTGCCAACGATTGGTGCACCCATTGGCATCAATTATTTTTGTTAGACATGTTGAATGTCTTTTTGAAACTTATAGGATCTTTTTTCATTGATACAAGGTTTTCCACGACACAAGATATCTAAAAGAAACTCTCTGGCTCACTTCAGGCATGAAATCAGAGTTTGATTTAGTATAATCGTGCCCAAAATTCATCACCTTTGGTTGGAACTAGTTTTTGATGTAACACATGTTTGATGTCAATTATAATATTTTAGAATCATATTTTAATCAAAGATAGCCTCCCGTGATCAAAGGTTTTTGTAGGATTTTCCATGAATATTTTTTTTTTTTGTAAAATTTGGGGTCAACTGGGCTGGACTGGGGCTGTGGCACCTGGTTTGGGCGCTACGTGCTAGACCCAGGTGTATAGGCACTTGGAACTAGTAAATAGGTGCCAAGAAATGCACCCAAACATGCCGAAACTGAAATATTGGCGCTTGGGTTCCCAATTTTGGTGCCTAGGAGCATAGATGCAACCAAGTATGTTGTTTTTTTTTACTTTTGCCCCCTCCTTTCCAATTGTGTTGGGATTAAGCATGGGTATTTGGCTAAGGTCCAATGGAATTCTTCCAAGTACTCTCATCTCCTCAAAAGCCAATAGATTGACTAGTCATATTCTATGACTTTTGGAGGGATAAATGAACCAATGGGTGGCTTACTTAAGGCAAAACAAGGGGATTGGAATTTCATTGTGCACTGGTGAGTTTTTTAGTTTGGGGAGAGAAAGAGAGGCCGAGAGAGGAGAGCTCCTTGGTGAGAAAAGAGAGAAAGTAAATTCTTCTTTTCTTCTTCTTCTTCTTCTTCTTTTTTCTTTCAACTACATCCTCCATTTTATACCTTTTTCATCCTTTGGGAATAAGAGAAAAATTTCATCCACCACTTCTTCTCCACATCCTCATTTTATTAAAGTAATATAGAGAGCTTCATTTCTCAAGCTCCTTGACATAATATAAGGATATCCTACGGATAAGCAAATCTTAGAGCATGAGAGAATGTTTTTTCAATCATTGCGGTGGTGAAAAACTCTAAACATCCTTGTTCTTTTCATAGAAAGACCATTGGTTGATTTTAGAGTTAGCTAGGATAAGTTGATGTTAGAGGAAAATTTAGGTTAGGGGAGCTCTCTAATTTTCCTCTACGTTCCATGGGTTTTCTACCATAACCCTACCCATTAACCTATGATAGCCAAGATTGTAGAAATCTCACAGTTGCCTTTTGGGGGCTCTACCTTTTGATGGAAAAGAATAAGCCTATTAAACGTAGAGAATAAAGTGGGTTTCTTTGATCATTCATTCCCTAGGTTATGATGACTTCTTTGATGGAAAAATCTTAATTTTATGCCGACTTTTCATCATGGAAAATACTTCATGATTTATCCAAGCAATCAGAAGTGGGCTTCTTGTGACCTTATGTAATAAAAGGTTGGCACACTTCACAACCTTGAGCCTAGGACCTATGAGAGATCATTTAGGGAAGGATATTAGCTAATCAAGATAATTTAGTTCTATTTTTGGCATGTGCATTTGTACATTGCATGATCATATGATATGTAGAGCATATGCATGTGAAC
>NW_018233202.1:2107-7995 GCF_001263595.1 Phalaenopsis equestris
CACACACACACACACACACACACACACACACACACACACACACAGACACACACTCACACACACATGAAAAATACATATTTGTTATAAGTGCATGATTCAATGTCCAATAGCATAAAAAAATACATTTTTGCAATGTGTACATGGATGGATGTTCAATTACATAAAAATGTTTTTTTTTTGTAAAATATGTATGACTTAGTGTTTGATTGAATGAAAAAAAAATATTTATTTTTTGATTAGATTATGGTTTTATTTCTAAGTGCGTGAAAAATCAGATTTTTACTTGTGCTTTATTATTTAATGTCAAGCATGTTTTAATTACTCCTTTTTTAGAATGCTTGTGTGCTAGTTTCATTGCTAGCAAAGCATTATGCCACTTCACACAACAGTTTGATAGATTTAGAAATTTGCTTGTGTGTATATACATTTCTTGCACATCATACTTTGGTTGTGGTTATCATATGATTGAGCATTTTGGTTGTAATCTGAGTAAGGTGTAATTTCCTTAAAGTGTCTTGTACCCAATGTAACCAATGTGAATTGTGCTGCTTTTGTGTGCATCAAATGGGTGCAACGCCACACACATTTGCATGATGCATTGCACTCATCATTTTAAATTTGCACATTGGTTATCTTTCAAGAGAGGTGTAATCTCCGCAGGGTGCCATGTACTTGACATAATTAGATCTAGCATCATCTATGAATTTCATACAATTGTAGCACCATGTGCATTTGCATCTGCATTCTTGACATGTCTGTTAGAAGTGTATTTCACCATATGCTCATAGTGAATGCTCGTTTAGCATTTTGATAGTTTGAACTATCGTTTGACATTTGATATGATTGATCACACCTTGTAGAGAAGCCATATTATGTCAAGCATTTGACATATAAATTGTGATCACTCACATCTCAATAGAGCAATCACGATATGCTAGATCACATTACATTTTTGTGTGATTATAACTTAGTCAACCTTGATGGCAAATCCTCCTTGAAAGATAAGTGACTTGATGTTGGTCACAAAGCTTTAATGAGCATTTTTCACGAGCATTTCACATCGTATAATGAAAATTATTTGAATCACGATTGACAAGCATATGTTTATGCCAAGGTTCCATAAGGTCTAATGTATTCCACTTAGGTGTTGTTTTCACATGGGATCTACTTTAAAAAAGAAAAAAAAAATATTTTTTAAATAATAATATTCATCATGTTTTAATTTATTATGAAATTAAGCATCCATAACTTAGATCATATGTGTGGTCAACCTTTTTAAGACATTTGTTTTCATAAAATCGTCATCTCTACTGGAGTATGTTAGAATTCTTGGATTTTTAGGATGAGGTCGGGGATGTAAACCGTCAAGAACATACGCTAACCTTAGCCACACTTCCGCTCACACTTAATTGTATGTGACTAGGACAATCTTTTTTAACATGCTTGCTAGAAATAGGTAGAGTGCTGTTAGGTTATTCATATGCTTAGCTATTGTTATGGTTTATGGCTAGCAAAACATTTTGTTGGTGCCTTTTATGTGTTTACTAAGTATAATGAATGCGCTCTAGCTTATTATGGTAGTTTTCTATGCAAGGAGTCATGCTCAACAAGGGAAGAGCATATTGATTTAAGCTAACAATGTGCCAAAACTTTTTGGGAAGTAAGCCAGCCATACAATACAAATGCACGTGTCAAGTAGAAATACGTTCATGAGTTGCACACATCGTTCCCACAGAGAAAGTGTAATATTTTCTTCCACACAAAGGACGTCACTAAGTCTACTAATTCCTAAAGTTTAAGAAAAATTAAGATAATCTAGCTTGGAGTCTGCTACAAGAACGTTATTAAGTCTTAAGGTCCAAGAAAAATAGAATACTCGACAAGGAAAGAATGCATAAAATAAAAGGAGAAGTTTGTGAGTTCCTTCAAGTTAGATAAGACTTAGATAAGGCTCATGCCTTTGTGATTCAGGGATCATAGTGATTTTGATTCTTCCTAAATAGTTTTCAGCATGACTGATGTCAATTGAGGACATAGTATTCCTTATGTCTATGTCTGAGTCAAAGAATCCTAGAACCTATGAAGTTGATGCTTGCTCAATCCCCTTGGAATTCCACATGAATTTTTCATTCCCATGAAAAGATTACAGAAATCTATTAGAATATGTCTATTTAAATCTATTGGAATATGTCTATTCTCTCAAAATTTTGTGGTTAATTCTTCGTTTCCACCACACAATGGTTAGAGGTCATAGTTTTATGAAACATTTTAACATCCTAGTTGGCCAAACTTGAAGTAAATTAAGTTCTAAGGTTAACTAACAACATAAGCCATGAAGCACAAGAAAAAATGATTAACAAAAAAATATTATGGAAAATTCACTATAAATCTATTACACCCTACATCACAGAGACACAAAGAAAACCATAACTACTCATTACGAAGAAAACTATAGCGAAATAAAACCATGTGAAAATTCATTACGAGTAATATAATTATTGAAAACTTATAGGAAATTATTTTTTTTGTACAGTCAGCACCTTTGCCTCTCATACAAACTCTTCACAACTCACAAAATAAATAAAAACTCTCTCTTAAAGGCTTTCACCAAAGAAGGAAGATAACTTCCAAGAGAGATCTAAAAATATTTGACAAACTCTTTTCTTTCAGCCTCTAAGACTTCTTTGATTCATAACTCCTTTCTAGAAGCCCTAAGGAATAGTTTTATCAAAATAATCTCACTTTGGGTCATCAAATTTTCTTTCTAAAGCATTTTCTTGCTCAACAGAGTGATCACGCCCGTTTCTGGCATGGTCACACTACTAGGTTGCATGGGCCAGCGTGGTCACACCTGATTGTGGTATGGCCACATCTCCCTACTGCTGCAGGTAGCATGTTCACACTAATTCTATTGTGGTTATGCTAGCTATGTTCGATAGGTGGCATGGTCACTCCAGCTTTAGGCATATTCATGCCACTTCGGGGGACTTTTCACTTGATTTTTTCATTCCAACTTATTCATATTCAACTCATGCATCATGTACAACATGAACACAAAAATCTTTCTCAAGCGTAAATCAGTGAGAAACATATAAAATTCTAGAAAAATAACAAGTAAAATCACATAAAATTAATTCATGTTAATACCCCCAAACCTACCATATTACTTGCTCTAAAGTAATCACAAGGCTTAGTTGGGATTTATTAATTGAATTAGTACTCTTATAGAGTTCTAACTTTTCAACTTGTCAATCGAATCTAAGTAAAAGTGTGAAATGTCATTCAGACTTGATTATCTTTAATAGTTAACAACTTTATCTTTCCATAATTCTCTTCTTTCATGCTGAAGAGAATTTTTGTTGATCCTTAAATTGGGGCTATTTGGAATCCTTTTCATGAACCTTAAATATCTTTATCACTGTTTCGGTGTATTTTAGCCAACTCAAAGTTCTCCTAACGCATCCCCATGAAAACAACTTATACCGTGGTTTTGATGAAAAGGATCAAGGCTCAATTTATAACTTAAGTTTCGTTAGCTCTCCTTCAACTTTCTTTTCTTTTCTTAAATTTTTGTTGCGCCAATCTCAAGCTTCTCCTTAGGAATTTTTCACTTTTTGCTTTTTCTTTTATTAATTTTCTTTTATTCTTATTTTTCTTTTTTCTTTTTTCTTCTAAGCATAAATACATCTAGTTGGCAATTTCTTTTTTTTTTTCTTTTAAAATGTGAAGAGGGATTATGTTCCTTAGGTAATAAAACTGAACAGATGATTATTTTTAATTTTTCTCTTCTTAACCTTTCTAGTTAAAACTTTAACATCACATTAGTTTGGTTAAAATGAACTGAAAAAATATTAAAGATATTTTGATTGGCTAATCAATATTTAAATAACCTTTTTAAAGAATTTATGGGCTTCTTATAAGTAAAGTCTGAAGTTGATAAATTTTAAAATTTTATCATTACTCCTTAAAGTTAATCTTTTCCAAATAGAATTTATTTGCTTTAACTAAACTGTGATAAGAAGTTTGAATAAATCAAAAAAATCTAGCAGGAGTTATAAAATGAAGTATAAATCTTTTGCTGAGCTAAGTTAACTACCTCTCAGGTTTATAATAAAGTAGAGTTTTTCTCACCCAAACTTGTTTTTTTTCTACACATGCATATCAAGAAAGTAAAAATAAAAAAAAAGCATATCAAGAAAGAAAAAATAAAAAAAAAAATAAAGCAAATAAAAAAAAATAAATGACCTTAATCTTTAGTCATTAATTTTTTATAATTAACTTTTTTTGGTATTGAGTATATTATAATTAATCTAAATTTGATAGCCATGGATTATTACAGACAAGAAGAATGCAAGGTAATAATTTTTTACTTAATACTTAGTTTGAAGATTTAATTTTTTCTTCCATCTCTTTATTTTTTTTTTATATATTATTGGTTATCTAATTGCACCATATAAATTTTTAAAATTTTCTCTAAATTTTCAAATATGGTGTTAAAAATAAACTATTATTATAAAAGATAGAAATATTATTCTATAATGAATTAAATAACTAAATAAAAATTTTAAAATTCATGGGTGGCATAAACCAAAACTTTTCTATTTAGCTTTGGATTAGACAATATTTATGTTAACCTTGGTTATAAGTTTCTTGTAATTATTTACATCTTAAGAGAAATCATCTCATAATAAAAATATTGATTAAAATAATGTCTCGCGTCTTTATGGATTTTAAAATTTATATTTTAAAGATTTTTAAAATGGATTTTTAATTGGAAAAGATAGAATTAAAAAATTATTTCGTTGGATGTCAAAGAAGAAAATGTTAGAAGTAGAAAGTACTAAATGGCTCAATAGTACTCCTGCTATCTTGCATTGGGCAATGACACAAGATAATTTAAAAGCATAAAAGGTGAGGACTTTTAGTGTAAGGAAATGATTAGGCTCAAGATCTAAAATTATGATGATATTTGTTATCATAGTAAGATCTTTGACCTAGTTGAATGGTATGAAATGGGCACATAATATTTAATCCTATATAGGATTAAAACAAGGTCAAATCTACCAGTAAAAAGCAAAGTTTTCTAACGTGTGGTAAAACTAAATGCTTAAGAAAACCAATAAAATTATAATCAACCAAAATATAAAATATAATTAAAGGTCAGTTAAGTTGGGTACCACTATAGAACTTTAAAAGAAAAGGGAAATTGGTCAGCTTATAATATTCCCTTGTATAGCTTAACATAAACTTATGAAACTGATGGATATGCTTATAGGATCTTCAGTTCCTCCTAGTTTTGTGAGCCCCATGAAGCTCCCCTTGGAATTACCTGCATTTGAGGCTTCATCCCAATTCATCCTCATTCATCCTTATCCTTATGTCTCCTTATGACTCCTTTTGTTCATTCAATTCAACTCCATTTGGTTTTCCATAGAAATCATCTTTTGACACCCACCAACCTTCAATATTGTTTCAAGTCTAATTTTTAATCCGCCGACGACGAGCCCAACGACGTCGATGGCGGGTTTTCTCGTAAGTCCAGAATCAAATATTCTAGAAGGCCGCCGACGGCGCCATCGAGGCTGCCGACGGGGGGAACGGCGGTTCTCTTAACAGGTGCATTGAATGTGGACTACTTTTAAAGGGACGCTTAGAATACTCTTGGAAAACTCTTCTACAACATTAAGAGAAATATTTGGGCCGGGAAAAAAAAGAGGAGAGCCCTGTGGTGGTGTCCACTGAGTTTCTGTTGTTTGTAGAGTGTAGAAAGTTTGATTTAGGGTTAGTATTGTGAGGAATTCTTCGAGAGATTGTAAGAGTGGGGGGAAAGTGAACGATTTCTTCCTCCTTGCAGTTTCGAAGAAGAATTCTGTGTGCTGTAAAGAAAG
>NW_018233203.1:0-915 GCF_001263595.1 Phalaenopsis equestris
CCCAAAAATATGCTTTCGCATCATGAATAATTTTCCTTTGTTGCTGCAATGTCAGAATAGGTGGAAAAAAATCACTTACAATATAATTAACAATATCAAGATACCATGGTATTTTCCACTCATTAATATTATAAAGTTGTTCATCATGGAAACTGTCTGTAATTTCATTGTTAGTGTCAGATGATTCATGGTTTTCTAATCTTAACAAATGATCAGCAATTTGATTATCAGTTCCTTTTCTATCAATAACCACAAGCCATAAGATCAAATTCTTGCATCAAAAGTATCCATCTAATCAACATTGATTTGACATCCTTCTTTTGCATCAGATATTTAATAGCAGAGTGATCAGTATGCACAACAAATTTAGCTCCAATTAAATAATATCTGAATTTATCTAAAGCATACAAAATAGCTAGTAACTCTTTTTCAATGGCAGTATAATTAATTTGGGCATCAGTAAGAGTTTTACTAGCGTAGTATAACTTTAAAAATCTTTTCATACCTTTGTCCAAGAACAGCTCCAATAGCATAATCACTAGCATCACACATCAGTTCAAATTGTTTCTCCCAGTTAGGTGAAACTATAATAGGGGCTACGATTAATTTTTCCTTTAATAACTCAAACGCATGTAATCAACTTTCAGTAAATTTAAATTTGTTGTCCTTTTCTAGAAGTTGGCATAGAGGTTTCTTAATTTTTTAAAAATCTCTAATAAAACGGCTGTAAAATCCAACATGTCTAAGAAAACTCCTAACCTCTCTTACATTAGTAGGAGGTGTTAGTTTAGATATAACTTGAATTTATGCAGGGTCTGCTTCCATATCATCTTCCGAAATTTTATGCCCTAACACAATTCCTCCTGCAACCATAAATTGACATTTCTCCCAATTTAGAACTAAATTAGTTCTTTC
>NW_018233203.1:1271-1545 GCF_001263595.1 Phalaenopsis equestris
TCTATAATCAATGCAAATACGCCACCCAATAACTTATCTGATAGGTATTAATTAATTATTTTCTTTTGTTCAAACAGTCACTCCTTCTTTCTTACTAACACAGTGAATTAGACTTACCCACACACTATCTAAAATATGATATATAATTCTAGTGTCGAACTATTTCAAAATTTCCTTCTTAAGTACTTGTTTCATCATCGGTTTTAATCTCTTTTATGGATCAACTCTTGGTTTATATTGTTCATCTAATATAATTCTATGCATACAGATTGAA
>NW_018233203.1:3829-24339 GCF_001263595.1 Phalaenopsis equestris
CATTTGGATAATAGCAGGTTTAAGCTCAAATGAATTAGCAGCTACATCAGGATTTTGGATAGATAAGTGAATTTCATCTGCTGTAGGATTTGCATAATCTCGTAGGAGTCTAGGTTGGTGTTCATTCTCTATTCCTTGATTATTCATGTTGTTTTCCATTGTATCAGAATTTCTAAGTTCTCTTCTCAATCTTCTAATCCTTCTAACAGTGCATTCTAATTCCGAATCGTAGGGTATAAGATTTTCAGGTTCAAATTTACGCATACAATTTGAAATCAGTATACAGTAATATAATTAACTAAATTTGAAAATAAGTTGCAATTTAAGTAAAAATTTTCTAATAATCCTAATTTGTCCGTTACTCACTCACTCACTCCCCGGCAACATCGCCAAAAACTTGACCGCGACTTTATATATGCTTAAAAATATAAGATAAATATGGACGTAATAAATATTCAATAATTGTAAAGTCACACTTATCAACGCAAGTATACGTATCGCTCAAGTAATATAGGGCTCTAATGGAGTCCTAGATATCGATCCCACAGGGAGTGGTTTAGGACTGCGAACTAAGATTTTAGAAAAGAAATACTTTAATCACAACAACGAAGTTCAATTTGCTTATTTATCACTAATAGGCAATTCAATAAAATATGTAATTTTAATAACTATTAAATAACGAATGATACTAATGAAAGTTTAAATGTGATATTCAATATATAAGAAAACTTCCTTCTCCAAAATGTTGCTTGAAAATTAACTGATTTTAATTTTGACTTGGATAAAGAGCGGATCAAATTAAATAGCCCAACATTCAAGCTAAAAATTTTCAATCAAATTTCCTTAGAACTAACCATAGTTAAGTTTGAAATTAGAATGCTAACAACTTATTAAGGGGGTCATGGATTGATAATTGGTTAACATTTATCTATATTTTAACTCTAATCTTGTCTATCAATATAGTTACACCAACTCTTTTACGAGTATATTTCTATCACATTTTCTCTACAAGTGTAAAGTCCCTGATGCAGCTAAGTATTCTCATCTCAATACCATTATTCCTAGAATACTTTCACACCTCTAAATAAATTTTAGGAGAGAAGTACTTCATAAAATGTAAGAGTTTTCATTTCTTTGTCCAATGGAAAATCTAATTTCCATTAGCAAAATATAATTTTACTTTGAATATTTTTTCCATGACATTGCAAAACATAATATTCAAAGTGAATTTCTATTTTGTCAATGGAAATTAGATTTTTCATTAGGGGAAGAATTAAATACTCTTGGATCATATTAAAAACTTCTTTCTCGTTCTTTGTTCATAAGTAAGAAAATAATATAGTTAAGAGTTGCAGAGATAAGAATGTTTAGGTTTATGTATGGGTTTTTACTTGGAAATAAGATATGAAACAAATAAATCTGTGAGAGGGCTGGTGTAGTTACAATGAGGTACACTTTTAGAGGGGAACCTCTTAATGGATTGTGAATCAATATTTGATCGATTAATGTTCTTCGATAATACTAACATTACTAAGACGTTAAACAATCTAACTTTGAGGTGAGATGATGTAGGCTCCAAATAAATTCAATCAAAATTTTGGCTCGTAGCTCGACGAGTTTCTTCAATCCGAGTTTCCGGTACGAGACAAACTTAGAATCAATTTTTGAGCAATTATCAATTTTTGAACTAATTTCACAGCCTTACACTACTTACCACCAAAACTATCTATTTAAATACAAATAATTTATAGGTTTTAACCATCTCATGATTTTATAATTCTGGCTTTATGGTATTTATTAAATCCTATTCAAGCTAAATTCTGATTGCAACCAAATAGCCCTTTATTCAACACTGAAGATATTTCGGAGCTGGTTTTAAGCATGACTTATGCAATAATTAAGTTAATTAATCCCAAATAAAAGAAAAAGTTTGTTTTGCGGGAGGAAGATTGGGAGAGCTGTTGTGGGTGTTGTGGGGGAAAGGAAAGAGCTTTGCGGAGCTGTGAAGAGGATGGGTCATATTGGCCTTCTACTTAAACAATCTATTTTCAATCCAACCAAAGGCTGGTTCAAAGTAAATTCATTCCAAAATGAATCTTTGAGCGATGCCATTATTTGAGCTAAATTTACAGCACTGCCCTTTGTAACACATGTATAACATAAGCTTTAAATTTCCTAAGTTCTGAACATGCATAACATAAATTTAAAAAGCAATAAGTTATATATTCATAAAACCTACCCTAGGAGTGAAATCAGATTATGGATTGGTCCAAATTTCGATCCGACATGGATCAATTACTGGCTTAAGCCTTAGCTATAGATAGGAAATTATACACTTAATTCTTATGTAATTACAAATCTCACACCTAAACATGCATTTCTTGAAAACGTATCTTACATTTACAAGAAATGTTGTATTAAAATAGTTTAAGTGTTACATATGTAAATACACAGAAATTTAGTGGTATGTATGCAAATCTTTTTAATCAAATATTTCGGGGTTATACAATCCAGCATTCACAACAAACATTATTTTTAATTAATTGGGTTTAGGTATATCTTAAAAACATAAGAAAATCAATAACATTAAAAGCTTCATCGAGGAAGAAAGGAAAAAAGAATGTATTTAAATATCAACTACTACAAAGCAAATCAAACAAGACTAGCACAATAAACAACGAGACAAACCAAACCACTAAAAATCACAAATGGAAAGGAATACCACTGAACAATCAACCAAAAGAAAGAGATAAAAGATAATCAACTAGAGCTCAGAACTTACCTACAGAAAATATTAAAGTTAATTCCTAGATTTTGAACATTTAAAAATATATTCAAAACAAATTGAATTTTAATGAAGGTTGTATTTCATCACAGCTCAAAAAATCATTCTCAACAACTACAGAAGATCAATGAAGAATTGTAGGCTTATAAATAATAAATTAATCATAAGAAACAACTGCTGGCTACATTAATCCTATCACAAATATATTCATTTCACATTCTGTCTATATGTGTTAAGCCATTCATTCATCCAAGCACTCTCATCTTAGCAACACTTAACTTTTTTTTTTTATGCTTCTCTTTTAATGGCCAAAATTTTATGACATAGCACATTGCAGGTCTCACCACCATCATCTAAAATTTTTCTTCAAGTCTAAGCAGTATAAAAAAATTGAGTAGAATCATACTTCATTATTGTTGGCCACATGTTGATGTGCTCCTACATCATCTAGAGTGAAAGCTCCGACTCCTTGACATAATCTAGATTCCCATTAAATTTTTCTATAATGCTAAAGAATGAATAATTATTGGGGAATTTTGTGAACACGAAATTGGCAAATTTGAAGGTATGCATTTTTTCCTCTTTGTGATTTTGATAGATTCATGTTCGTCATGAGGCTATGAGAAGTTAAGAAGAAAATAAATATAAAATGCAAAAAAAAAAGTTCTAATGTTAAAAATCATAAGGGAAATATCTTAGAATGGAGACCAAATAGGAAATCTGCATGCAAGGATTTAATTTGCTGCTAGATTCAAAGCAGCAGAAGGTGAAAACTCCACCAATGAGACTAGTTAGTCGTTTTGCGGTAAATTAGCTCAAATTCTGGTCTCTATGTAAAGAGGCAATCCTATATAAACTTCAATGTGTAGTTTTTGCATTTCTAGGCTAAATTAGATAAATGTTTTTTAATATTCTCCATTTTCGAAAGTATTTTGTTTTGTCAAGTGCTAACTTTAATGACCTTGCTAGCACATTATTCAAACTCATCATATCATATCTTCAAGATGGAAACTTTCACCAAAATACGGATAGTGGGTGATATTCACCTCCAATATACCTTAAAATAATATACACGGTAAAACGTGTTGGTTCCAATTTACTGGATCGCTAAAAAACAAATCGAAAAATGAGATTGGACTTTTGGGAATTCTCTTTTTATTATTTTGAAGGAGTGAAAAAATACAAGTCTAGGTGTTTTTCAATGCAACACAACACCTAATTTTATACTAACTAAGACATACCGAAACAAAATGCTGAAACTGCATCACTTCCTTCATGGCACCACACGTGCATTTAGGAATGTTATGGAGGGCATCACGTTCATCCCATAGGCCTTTGAGCTTGGTGTAATAAGCTCCAACTGTCATATCGCCTTGCTTGCAATCGTGGTGGCTTCTTCGACCTGGAAAATATGAACGCTGTTGGTACGAGAAAAACGTTCCTTCAGGTCGAGCCAGATTTCATGGGCACTCTCGTTATATATTATACTTGCTCCAATGTCTTCTGCAATTGAATTAAACAACCATGCCTTGACAAGGTTGTTGCAGCGCCTCCATTGTTGAAGTTCTGCGATGGACGTCTCTGGTGGTTCTTGGACGGTGCCGTTGACAAAACCTTCTTTGTTTTTGATGTTGAGAGCCATCAACATGGCACGACTCCAAGAATTGTAGTTTTCTCCATTCAGCGGTTGCGTAACAAGCACGAGACCAGGTTGATCTGAGTAGTGGAGAAAAAAGGGGTCGTTCGGATTATTGAATTTGCTAAATTCAGGTTTTGCTGAATTTTGAGTTTCGTCTGCCATGTGTTTTGACTTAGAAAGAAGATAGAAGGGGTTTTTTTTTTTTTTGCGTGGAAGAGGAGATGGTAAGACTCAGAATCGTGTTTGCTCTGATACCATGTTAAAACTCAGAATAATGTGGTGGAATACACACCTTTTCATTGATATGAATGTGGTTATAAATAACCCTTACAATAATCTTGTAATAGGAAAAATAATAAAAGGTAAATGATATGAAAGGAAGGGTATAACACTTAGTATCTCCAATAATTAATTCGCATTAATTATTAGGAGATATAGGAAACAACATAAAATAGGGAAATAAATATCTCATTAATTCTAAGGAAATAATTTATTTACAAGAATAAATTATTTCCTAACATAACTCTAATTCTAAGGAAATAATTTATTTATAAGAATAAATTATTTCCTATCATAACTCCTAACAACTTTTATGACGTAATGTTTTGTTATAAATTTATCTTATTACTGATTTATGAAAATAGTGGTCATTCTCGAAGGATTACATTGCTATATGCACCTCATATCACTCCCATTTATCTTTACAAGTCTGCCAAACTTATTTCGTTAGGCGCACTTCTTTGCAACTCGAGTTCACAACGAGAATTATTTTAAATGTTCAACCACGAATTTTGAGCCCAAAAAGATGACATCGCAGGATAAGTGGGGTCGGCTGGGCAATGCAATTAATGATGGGCGGCTCATCAACATGAGCCTTATCATGAAATAGTATAACAAATTGCAACATTTTATTGTATAACAAATTGTAGCTTGTATATTTTTTTTTATGTGTTCTAATTTAATTTAAAATTGCTACGCTTCATATGAAGATTGTGATTCAAAATAAATAAGATTAAGTTTTGCAATACAAGTTATTCGTCTGGTATTTAGTAAAGTTATTGTCCAATAATATAGTTCTAAAACAAGATGATCAACAGTCTGATAATTGGAAGGAAAAGTTAATTTATAATAACTTGAAGTTGAAGTTAGTAATCATCAAGATCAATGCTAGCTAGTATCGTTAGTAGCATACCATAAGAGATTATAAATTCAACTGACAACAAATTGAATCTTTATTTTTTTTTTGGTTGGGTATGAATAACAATATTATTTTCCTTAATTTGAAGGGCATGAAAATCTATGCTTTGTAGCTAGTCTTTTATTTTGCTCAATTTGAAAAGCATGAGAATTGATAAATTTATGATGTTCACAATTTTTTTTGAATATGCTGATAGTTTTTATCAACATATTAATAGTGATTATCGAAGCTATTTGACTTTTGACATGAGTAGTTTATTGGAAAGCTGATAAATTTATTACAAGTAGGCCAAAATGATAATAGGATCATTTGTGATGATAGCAAAAATGATAGAAAATGATGAAATTGTAATAACGACCAATGAAAATAAGAAGTGATGATAGCAAAAGAAAAGGTTTAACTGATCAATATGTATTTTAAATTAAAGAAGCATTTTCAATTACACTACCGAGTTCAACGGCTTAAGTCACACCACAAACATGATCTTCTTCTCTAAGTTTTCCACCCTTATATTGCTGAAGAAACTAAGCTATGATGAGTTAGAAGGACAAAGCATGCTTTAAATTTAAATTGGAATCGATTTATAGATTTCCTGCAAAGAAGTACGATCCTAGACCTTATTTGCTTGCTCATTCATCTAAGACAATGGTGTTTCCCCCATGTTGGCCATGCTCTTTTGTTAGCAAGGCGTGACCCCACTCTTTTGTATTCAATTACGACCCACTAACAATCCTGAAAGCTCATAGAAGACAATATGGATCGAGATTCATAGATGCTTCACAAAATAAAAACTAGTAATATGTTTTGAGCCAAATATCTTAAAGATTATTTTTTCTTTCTCAGTCACTAGTTAATTTTCCTCTATCACGACAACTTGACTTGCATAATTGAATTGATGATAAGAAAATCTCTCCCTATTGTCTTACATAAATGGAACTATATCAAAATTAATGATAGACTCTATATTCCTCCTATCGTTTTGCTTTTATTCTAATTAATTGCACTGATTCTCTCTATCCTTTCTTTATCATGATAGAGTATATTGAATTTTAGTGAGTTTTTTCATTCCTACCTCAATCTATAGTGATGAAAATTTTTTTTACCTTAGGAAAAAATACAAGAATGTTGTCCATTTCCGATGCCTAATTTTGTCGGCTAGTGATAGAAATACTGTCAGGTTGTTATATTTCTGATGACAAGTTGACTGTTTTAAGATATTAGCTAAAATGCTTACAGATAATTTTTTAAACTGGTTGATATTCCGACGATATTAAATTAGTGACGTATGAACAACAACATTTGATTGTTGCTCTTTGAGTAATTTAGAAAACACGAATAACCATCGGATTTCATCGGTTTAGTTAACCGATGATACCACGGTCGGAAATTAGCGACCAATGAAACATAAGAAAAGTGTCTTAACCATCATTTATTTTGTTGTAGGTGTTTCATCGGTTCAATTTTGATGATGCATTAATTTTGAAAACTGAAGACGTCACGGTTGGCAATTAGAGACTATCACACCGTAGGAAAAGTGTCGTGATAGTCATTTTAATGATGCGTGTATTCTGTCGGTCCAATGTAAAGGATGCTTCTATTTTTAACCGATAAGGTGGCCATCGTTTAGCTGTCAATTTTGGCTAATAATATGTAAATAGTCATCTCATCATCGATGGTCAGCCGTTGCAAACCTATAGCATCAAAAAATAAATAAATTTTCCCTTTGGTATTTGCATTACTACACCTGTAATCACAACATTTAATTGACAATTCCAAGCATTTAACTGACTAAATCATATTTGAATAGTAAATTATCTAATAAAATAATTAAATAAATAAAATACATTTAAGCTAACATAAATACATCACTTTTTACAGAAAATATATGCTCAAATGTTCAACATAACCATATAAAAAAGAATGAAAAATATCTTCTCATCCTTCTCCTCTAATGCTTCCTTCCTACGCCGACTTGCTGCTGTTGGAATGAATCTAACTAGGCTTTCAACTTTGCCTCTATGTTTTCCTATAGCTCCAATCTCATCTGAGTGAAATTTGCCTCCATCTCAGAAGTGAATGGAGCAAAACTCCTGGAGGTATTCTCCTCCCGTGCGGTAGAAGTAGAAACTATAGTTGTACAGGTGGAGGGTTGAGCGTCGTAGTCAAACTCTTGTGAGCCGAGCTCTAAAACTAGACTGTTTTTCTTCTCTCCAGCACCCTCCCTCCATAAGGAATACTAAAAAAGATCACGATCTTGGATTGTAATACCCTCCAACACCCGGGATCAACTCTCCTTTAGCTATTGGAATCTCTTCTAGAAAAAAAAGGTAGTTAAACAGAGTTAGAACATGCATGCATTAACATCAAACTAGTTTGGCTCATGAATTACTTGGGTCGCAAGAGATCTATCATTGATCCACGACTGGTTGGATTGTCTTATATTGGTACGTGCATGTACATCGGTAAAAGAGGGCTTTCATCCCAATGTCACAACCTGTCCATGTAGCGAAATAATTTGAATAAACTTCAATCTATGGAAAAATTTAAAGCAGAAATGAAATCTAACCAGTCCCTTCTTATACTATGTATGTGGGAGTGCCCCAGCAATATGATTGAGGGGCTTTATGCCACCAGAGTCTGACCGCTCGTTATGCATCTCCTGCTCCAACTTCTTTTGGTACTCTAGAGAATCCCAGGCCCTGAGCAGTGTGGCAAAAACAACCTCTCTGAGCTATAAGAGATGTTGCCACTATGTCTGAATGTCGTCGAACATGTCATATAGGAAATCGTTGCCCTTACACTATTTTGATCTGGATGTGTGTTTTGAGCTCAGAGCGCCAAGAAAATTAATTATGCAAAATTACATGGATTATGTTAGATTGATAAAAATATAAAAATGACTTAGATTTTTGTGAATAATACATACCACAAACTTATGAAACCAAAGATAGCAAATTGTTATCGGAATCTCCTTTCAGGATAAGTACATTGAGTCGTACTAGCTCTGGATGATGTCCTAAATGGAGTGAATAACATGGATTAAGGGGTAGAACTTGAAAACAAAAAATGGTTACTTTTCTATATAACTATTGGTTGTGGATTGCTGCTCAATTGACGCAACGTGGGCCTCTAAACCCCACTGAAGTTTAAGGTGGGGATGAGGGTAAGAATGGGTGCATGGATTGATCCACCACAAAATAACCTATTTTAAGTAATATTTTATAAGCCTTTTATGTACTTTTTTGATAATATTGCACTTTAAAGGAAGATATTTTGCATGTTTTTGGTTTGATGTACAAGGAATAAACATTTAGAGAAAATGAAGAAAAGATGGAGCAAAAAAAGTAATTTTTGTGTGGTGCTATAGCTCCACTTCTTGGCGCCATAGCGCCATCGACGAATTAGAATATAATGCATATAACGCCAGTAACTACCTCTCTAAAAGATACATCTAATTTGAATGAACTTTGGAGGGGTGTTTGAAGTAACCCTTGATTATTTTTTTATTTTCTATTTAATGAGAAGGATTTGACCAAACTTAGAGACCTTTTGGAGCCTCAAAATTACAATTGGGCGGTAATAGTGAGTTAAGTTTTACATATTTTGTGTTTAAGTGTAAGTGTGAGTGTGTTTTAGTGTGAGAAAGTTTGGAGATCACTTAATGGAAACACCAGGAGTTTGCTTGCGGAGAAGACATAAGGAATTTGGTCTTTGTGTTTGCATTTTTGTTGTAAAACTTGGATATCAATGCAAATGTTTTGTTTTAGTTTAATCTTAATAAAGTTTGGGTAGTTCCCTTTCTTTCTTCTTGCATATGGTACTAAATCTGATGGGATAAAAATGATTTAAAGATTTCCTTTTACTTTTAAAATTATGATGGCATTTTTACTGAATCTTTATTTACTTTGCAAACTGGCCACTTTTGAAGTTAAAATCTTTTGAGAAACTTAATGGCCTAAGAGGGCTATGATTTCACCCAACTTGTGGATATCACACTTCATTTTAGGCAGAGCCATGACGATCACCTAAGGGGAGTGCAAATAAATAGGGAGATAAGTTTTGATCGGCGTAAAATTTGTTAAATCTAGAGTGACAGACTAGATTCTTATCAGTTTGGCTTAAGTTTTAGTACCCTGATATTGGAATTCGGTCATTATGATGGCATATGCTAGGGCAGTCTAGAGGTGAGAGGCTATATAACATTAATGTGGAGTCGAGATGTTAAGGAGTTGACCTTAAGTTAGCTAATGTTTTTGCAAGCATCGGGAAAGGGTAAATAATAAGGTGTGCTTTTATTTGACACAATACCTCAATTTTGTATTAAATCATTTGAATCATACGTAGATTAAAATCTCCTCGCAAGAGGAAAGACTTTTCCATAATATCCAAACTTGTTGTTATATTTTGTTAAGTTTTTACATTTAGTTGTTACTTTTTTAAGCTATTTTAGTAGTAATTTTTGGTAAGCATATCATTTTGATTTTTTAATCTTTTTAGCTTGCAATTTAAGTAGAATTTCTATAAGTTAATTTTAAGAGTTACCGCATTCCTCATGGGATCGATACTTGGGTTTTTAAAGAAAACCTTATATTACATGAAAAGATACATATACTTATGTAGTACCCCTAGTGTGAAAATCTAATTTATAATTTATAAATTATTGCAAGTATTCACACTAGCCGCTAGATATAAATCAAGATATATTTTCTGGCATAATTAAGGAGATTAAAAATACACGTAATTGCGGGTTGGTTTAAGTTTTTGGCATCATTGTTGGGGAGTGCTATGGAACTTTTTAACTTGCAATTTTATTTGAATTGCAGTTTTGAAAATTAAAAATTTAAAAAAATGAAAAAACTGAATATACCAAAATAAATTTTAAAATGAAAAATTCAAAGAATATTTTCATTTTTGGTATGATATTTTATTTTCTATAATTTTTACATCGTTTATGCGTAGTTTTGGATCTAAAAATTTAGTACCTTATGACTTTGAATTAGAAAAAAAACTATACAAAAAATTAGAAACAAGGAAGACTTCATAATTCTCACAAAATCACAAACACATCGCAAAAAAAATATTGAAATTCAAACTGTTGAAAATGAACATCATAATTTAGAAAACTTTAAGTGATTATGCAAACCTTACAGTAGATGAAATTCATTTAAGTATTCGATCTCTTGTTGTAGAGGCTAAATCATTTGAACTTAGTTCTTCAATTATACAAATGGTACAAACTAATCTTTTTGGAGGAACACCATATGAGGATCCCAATTTACATTTAGCTAGTTTTTTAGAACTGTGTGCTACATTTAAATATGTTGATATATCAAATCATGTCGTCAGACTTAGACTTTTTTCTTTTTCATTAAAGAATAAAGCTAAGATTTGGTTAAATTCGTTGGCACCTAGATCTATTAGAGCTTGGGGAGATTTAGCTCAAATATTTTTGGTTACTAAGTATGAAAGAGAATCTATATATGAAGCTTAGGAAAGATTTAAGGATCTCTTTAACAAGTGTCTGCATCATGCTTTATCAAACTAGTTAATCATTCAAACTTTTTATAATGGGTTAGTAGAATATCTTAGATCTATTATAGATGCTACTGCTAGAGGTTCATTAATTTCTAAACCCTTTGAAGAAGCTTACTCATTAATTAAAGAAATGACTGCAAATAATTTTCAATGGCCTTCTGATAGGTAAATCCTAAGAAAGTAGCCAATATTCATGATAACAATGTTATTTCAATGGTTGCATGTGAAGTTGTTGCATTATCTAAGAAGATGGACCAAATTGTAATGAATTTTTCTCCATCACCCCAAATGGTTGAAGAAAATTTATTAGGACAAATGATTGATTCCCATTCTTCAGAGAACCATTCTTCAAAGAAAACTATAAATGCTATCAACATACCCAAGTTCAAATTATTACAATCCAGGTTGGAAAAACCATCAAAACTTCAATTGGAACAACAATCCTAGTGGTGGAAGTCAACAATGAGGTAATACTCAAGTTAACCCATTGGGAAATCAGAACAACCTGGGAGCCGCTAACTTTAGACATACTTATCCTCTTGGATTTAATCAACAAGTTAAGAAAAAGATGTTGTCTATAGAAGAACTGATGTTGCAAGTGGGTCATCATTTACAAAGTCAAAGTGGTGCTATCAGAAATATGGAGAATCAACTAGGACACAGTGCTAACGCACTTAGCAATAGGCCTCAAGGAACACTTACTAGTAATGTAGAGATTAATCTTAAAGAAAAAGCTAAAGATATAGAGAAAGTTAAAGCGGTCCAACTAAGGAGTGGAAAGGAATTAAATGTTGGAGTTAAAAAAAAAATTGAAGTTGAGAGAGAAATTGAAGAAATTGAAGAAATTGAAAGACCTAAAGAGATTATTACTAAGGAAACAGGAACACCTAACTGACCTGAAGAGATTATTACTAAGGAAACAGGAACACCTAACTCTCTAACTAAGATTAATTTAGAAATACCCCCACCACCTTTTCCTTAAAGAATTAAATAGCAAAAACTACATCAATAGTTTTCAAATTTTTTTTGAAATATTCAGGAAACTTATAATTAATATCTTTTTTGCTGAGGCTTTGAAACAGATGCCAAGTTATGCCAAATTTATTAAATAAGTTTTAAATAAAAAAATAGGAATCTTGTAGATCATGAGACTGTTGTACTTAGTGAAGAATGTAGTGCAATAATTCAGAAAAAACTTCCTAGAAAATTTAAAGATCCTGGAAGCTTTACCGTACCTTGTGCAATTTGAGAAAAATTTTGTGGAAAAGCTTTATGTCATTTAAGAATGAGAATTAACCTTATGCCTCTATCTATTTTCAAAAGGTTAGGTTTAAGATATATTTCTCCCACTATTGTAATTCTTCAATTAGCTGATCTATCTATCACTTATCCTAAATGGGTTATAAAAGATGTACTAGTTAAAGTGGATAAATTTATCTTCTCTGGTTATTTTATTGTATTAGATATGGAAGAAGATAAAGAAATTAATATTATTTTAGGGAGACCTTTCCTTACTACGGATAAACAATGATAGATGTGCAAAAAAGAGATGTTGGCATCCACTTTTGGATGTCAGGAGTGTAGGTTATCCACTTGCACAACTCAGGACAGTTTACGGCCTGTCCGTAATATCCGATAGTTTAGACACCCACCCAAGATCTTTTTGGCACATTTTGAGGGACACGTAGTAAGAGTCATTTTGCTAGAATTCAGCTTTCACTTAGGCAAAGGTCGATCGGCATTTTGTTTGTTGAACGACTTTTATCGGATCAACGAATGCTATTCGTCACGACGCGCACAAAATTGACTTGAATTGACCCGATCATCAGCGAAGTTGTCCAAATGACCCTAGATAGCAACGCAAACTGATCCAACATGTCTGGAATGTCAATTTTATCCAAGAAGGACATCCACTTCGCTGCGAGGATGTGTATGGACTAAAAATGCGTGGGTTGACGGTTGTTCAAATAATAATAATAATACTAATAATAATAATAATAATAATAATAATAATTATATTATTATATATCCCATATAAAACGTTGCATACGACCTCTCTCCTCCCCCCTCTAGATTGCAAACTCTATCGCACCATCACCCTCTTTCATGACCAAACCCTAGCTGCTTTGTCGGCCCATCATCATTGGCCCTTAGCAGGCGAAGAGAATCGCCGCTAGACCTTTCTCTCTCACCAGAGCCCCCACTAGCCACCAGTCGCGTGCCTTGGTCATCCTTCTTCCCTCGGGCGGCCGCAAGTGCGACTTCCATGTCTAGCGAGCGACGTTCTGCTAGCTTCCTCCTTTTTGGAAAACAAAGCCGCTGGAGTTTCTTGCTCCAGCCACAACCGAAGCTCCTTTACTTGTCGACTGAGCATTTCTCATGCTCCTTCTTCTTCGCCGGCGTTATCCTTAACGCCTTTGGCAATCCGACAACCTTCGCCAAATCTCCTCTTCGCTGGTCATCTGTCGCCCCCAGCCTGTCGTTTGATGCGGATGGATTTAGTGTGTTAATTTTGCAAATATTTTTAAATATTACAAAATACACAAAATACAAATACACACGGCAGATACAATAGAAAAATATGCAATTAATCCCAACAAAATAACTTCAATTAAAATAGTTTTATCTTTTAATAATTTTTAAACTGTCAAATCCCCTTTAATAATAATGCTAATATATGTATTACTCAAGTAATAAATGGCTTTATCAGAAACGTAGATATTGATCCAACAGGGAAGTTGGAAAAGCCTATAAATAAGTTCCTAAAATTATAATATAAAGTATGATACACCAAAAATATATGCATTTTTAGACTCATATTTTGTACTTATTTTTGGTGATATTGCACTTTAATGAATAATATTTTTTATGTTTTATCGCAGGTTGTTGATTTTTAGGACATGAAGCAAAAGTTAAGTAAAAAGGATGAAATTTAGTGTGAAAATGGAGAATTTGAAAAATTGGTCGGTGCCGATTGCGCTAGACTGGGCATCAATCCGATGGTGCCAGACTGGGCACCTACGACGCTGTTTGATAGAGAGCATGAATTTAATTAAAAGTCCACTAGCGCCGACGATGCCAAAATGGGCGCCGAAGGTGCCAATGTCAGTGCAGACCCTGTTTCTAGAAGATTTGATGAATTTTGACGCATTTTCAAGAGTTTTTTAATGCACCTATTAGAGAACCGACCATAGGCTCTATTTAGAGCTAAAATTGTATAGAAAAAAGGCCTTCCTTCATCTTCCTTCATCTTCCTTTACTCTCCTTCATCTTCATGAAAAAAGGCCTTCCTTCATCTTCCTTTACTCTCCTTCATCTTCATTCGCCCCCATTCGCCATCCATTGCCCCTTTTGCTCACTTATTATCATTCCACGCGATTAGTGTATTATTTTATATATAGTTTTGAGTTTGTGTGGTGAGTTTGAGTGTAAATTATTCTCTAAGAAGTGTTGCAGAGGAAGAGAAGTGAGAGTGAGAGGAGTGTTGGAGAGGAAGAGAAGTGAGAGTTTTTTTCTTCCTACATTTCCTAAGAGAAACTACATGGGATTTACTTTGAGAAAGAGTTTTAGATAAGTGTTGTTTATTTATTATTGTTGTATGAACTTTATTTTAATATGAAATTTGTGTTTTGTTGTATCTTTTTTATGAAGTGTAAGTAGTTTTCTTTAATCTTTTTTCCTACTATGAGATATGGTGAAATGAAGAGATAATTCGGATGTGCCAATGTTAAAATTTAAAATAAATTGTGATGTTTTTTAACTCTGCTCTTAATTTAATTTTTGATCTGACCAAGTGAATTGTTAAAATATGTTGTGAAACATATGATCTAGGAAATAGAATATGAGTTATAGAATAAAGTGAGAATCACATTTAACTTCATTGAGGAGTATTTTGTTTATGGAATTAAGTGCAAATAAATAGGAAAATATACTTTGTTGGGTGTAGAATTGGAGATTTCTAGGGTGACAGACTAAAAATCCCCAATTCGATCTTAGTGTTTAATAACTAAAGCGAGAGTTAGCCTTCAGGGGAAGGGAAGTGGGAGCTCTGGAGTGGGAGCTAATATGCTCCTAGCCCAGCCACGGATTTAGGCACTAAACATAAGATTAGCCAATAATTTTCTATAGCACTGAATCAGGGTAGAGAACTAAAATTGCTCCTATTTGGCATAATACATATTTAAACTATTTATCTCATTTCATTTCACCCAAAACTCATTGTAGTGGAAAAGATGCTTTTTCATATCACAAAAACATAATTTGGTAGCTATTAATTTTAAACCCTGCTTTTAAAATTTGCTAGTAGTTAATAATTTAGTTTTGATAGTATCTTAAACATTTGAAATTCGTAACAGTAATTTTGTATTACTTTTGTGAATTTCCTAGTTAATCTAAACCTTCCTCGCGAGAACCATATTTGGGACTTAAAATAAAAGTCTTATATTAATTGATAACGATACGTATACTTGCATAGAATACCAAAATTAAGTGCTTAGCGTTATTAATCATAAAATACCACATCAAGTTTTTGACACCGTTGTAAAGTGGAGTCAAATTTATAAATTTTACACAACTATATTTTTGTTGGTCAAGTTTTTAGCGCCGTTACTGGGGAAGGTAACAGTAAATTAAATAAATTTGGTAAATTAGAAAATTTAGAGATAAAAATATACAAAATATTAAAAAACAAATATATATATATAATTAAAAATGCAAAAAAATATATATGGCTATATATTTAAAAAAAATTTCTTTGCTAATTGTATTTATTTATGCAAAATATTGGATCTGAAGGTTTAGTACCTTACGATTCAAAATTAAAACGTACTATTAGAAAAATTTGAAAACAACAAAAAGAAATTAAAAATTTGAACAACATGGAAAATAACTTAGATAATCAAATAAATCAAAATCGACAAAGACCTTTAAGAAATTATGCTAGTCCAACAGCAGATGAACTTTATTTAATTGTTCAAAATTCTAATATTGCTGCTAATTTGTTTGAGCTTAAAGCTATTATTATCCAAATGGTACAAAATAATAAATTTGGAGGAGCACCCATAGAAGATCCTACAGAAGATCCTAACTTACATCTTGCAAGTTTTCTTGAACTTTATGACACATTTTAGTATAATAGTGTCTCTAATAATGCTGTTAGACTTAGGCTTTTTCCTTTTTACTTAAGGGATAAAGCTAAAATGTGTTTGAACTCATTAGATACTGGATCTATTAGAACGGAGAATTATCACAAAAGTTCTTGGCTAAATATTTTCCACCCTAAAAAACCGTCAAGCTTAGAAACTATATTGCATCTTTTTGTCAGTTTGAAGGGGAATCAGTATATGAAGCCTGGGGAAGATTTAAGGATCTCCTTAGAAAAATTCCACACCATGCCTTACTAGATTGGTTAATAATTCAAACTTTTTACAATGGATTAATAGGAACACTTAGATCTATTATAGATGTTGCTGCAAGTGGATCTTTAATGTCAAAATCATTTGATGAAGCATAGTATTTTATAGAAGAAATGACTACTAACAATTTTAAATGGCCCTCTGAATGGGTAAATCCTAAGAGAGTAGCTAGTATTCATGACTCTGATGCAATGTCTATTATAATATCTCAAATTGCTACTATATAGAAAAAAATGATCAAATTGGAATGAACTATTCTCAAATACTACCAGTATTAGAGGAAAATTCACTAGGATAGATAATTGATACTTAATCATCTTAATAATTGAAATAACAATCCTTATTCTAACTATTATAACCATAGATGGAAAAATCACCCTAATTTTAGTTTGAATAATTATAACAATTCAATGAACCCCTCAGGAAATTTAAACAATCAAGGAAATCCTAATTATCTACCTTATTATCCTCCTGGATTTAACTATAACCCTAACCCATAAGTTAAGGAAAAGAAGTTGACGATGGAAGAAGTAATGTTGAACATGGGAAATGAAATACAAAATCAAGGCCTCTGCTATTAGAAATATTGAAAATCAAATAGGACATATTGCTACTGCACTTAATAACAGACTTTCAGGAAATCTTCCAACTACAGTAGAAGTTAATCCCAAAGATCAAAATAAGGAACAAATTAAAGTTATTCAATTAATAAGAAGTTGAAACAAGAATCCAAAGAGAAACTGAAGTTGATGAGGAGAAGGAATAGATGGAAAGCGACCATAATGAAAATGAACAAACACAAGTTCCCATAGAAAAACAAATACCTCCATTTCCTCAATGATTAAAGTAGAAGAATATAGACAAAAATTTTACAAAAGTTTTGGAAATCCTTAAAAAATTAACAATAAACATTCCTTTCATTGAGGCTTTGGAACAAATGCCAAGTTATGTGAAATTTATGAAAGATATACTAAACAACAAAAGGAATTTGTAGATCATGACACTACTGCACTTAGTGAAGAGTGTAACACGATTATTCAAAAAAAGCTTCCTGAAAAGTTAAAAGATCCTAGTAGTTTTACTATACCTTATGCAATTGGTGAAAAGTTTTATGGAAAAACCTTTTGTGATTTAGGAGCGAGTATCAATTTTATGCCTTTGTCGATTTTTAAACGTTTAGATTTAGGAAAGATTTCCCCTACTACTGTAACTCTTCAGTTAGCTGATTGATTAATAACCTATCCTGAAGGAGTTATAGAAGATGTATTAGAAAAAGTGGATAAATTTATTTTCCCTGTAGACTTTATAGTATTAGATATGGAGGAAGATAAAGAGATTCTTATTTTTTTTTCGAGAGGCCATTTCTTGCAATAGTTAGAGCTGTGATAGATGTCCAAATAAGAGAATTAATAATGAGAGTTAATGATCAAGAAGTAACCTTTAATTTTGCAAAAGCTATGAAATATCATGTAATAGAAAATGATAATGAATGTTTTAGGATGCAAATCACTGATTATCTAAGTAATGAGCAATTTAAGAAAGAGTTTAAAGAAAAATTAAGGTAAGAAGAATTTAGTGAGAATATGAATGAAATAAAAGAAGAAAATTTAGATTATAATCAGGACAAATTTGAAACTTTAGATTTGTTGGAAAATGATAATAAATATCTTATTGCTTCAAGTATTAAACAACCTAAACTTGAACTGAAAGTATTACCTGCTCATTTAAAATGTGTTTTTAGGAGATTCGTATACATTGCATGTTATTGTATCTTTTGAGTTAACTGAAATGCAAAAATAAAAATTAATAGAAATGTTAAAAAATATATAAAAAGGCTTTTCGATGGACTTTAGAAGATAATAAAGGAATTGGCCCTTCAATTTGTACGCACAAAATTTTATTAGATGAACAATATGAACCTAAAGCTGAACCTAAACCTAAAGCTGATCCTCAAAGGAGATTAAACCCAATAATGAAAGAAGTTGTTAAAAAAATTTTAAAATGGTTAGATACTGGAATTATATATTTTATTTTGGATAGTACTTGGGTAAGTCCAATTCACTGTGTTCCAAAGAAAGGAGGAGTTACCATTGAAGTAAATTACCATTGAATTAAATGAGAAAAATGAGTTAATTCCAACAAGACAAGTTACTAGTTGGTGAATTTGTGTAGACTATAGAAAATTAAACCTGCCCGCCAGGAAAGATCACTTTCTTTTACCCTTTCTAGACCAAATGTTGGATAGATTAGCTGGAAACAAATATTACAGCTTTTTAGATGGATATACCGGTTATCATCAAATTCCAATTGCTCATAAGGATCAAGATAAAATAACATTTACAAGCCCTTATGGAACATTTTCTTTTCATAGAATGTCGTTTGAACTAAGCAACGCACCTGCAACATTTCAGAAATGTATGATGTCAATATTTAGTAATTTGATTGATGATGGATTAGAAGTATTTATGGATGATTTCTCTATTGTTTGGGACTTCATTTGAATTATGTTTAAATAATTTAAAAAAAGTTCTGGAATTATGTGAAAAAATAAAACTAGTACTAATTGTTGAGAAAGTGGAGCCATGTCCACTGCAGCTTAGGCAAGTTATTAAACCAAAAATTAAGTTTAATAACTTTCCTTTATCTTTGTTGCACGCCTGATCTCCCATTAGATCGAGAAAAATTACTCCAGAAAACGACACAAGATTTACGTGGTTCGGCAAATTGCCTACGTCCACGGAGTTGCAGAGGATTTTATTAGTTGAGGAAATTACACCGTCGAACGCCTCGACGTTTACAAAAAAAAAACTTTATCTTTTCTCCTCTTTCTCTCTCTCTCTCTCTCTCCTCTCTTCTCCTCTCTCTCTTCTCTTTTCTCCCAACTCTCTCTCAAGTCACGTGAGAGAAAAAATCAAAGAAATTAATTCCTTCTTAGCAAATCCCAAAAAGCAACAGCAGCCTTTTTTCCCTTTTTTCTTTTGCACAGCCGAGAGACTTGGAATTAGGTAGGAGAGAGATATTTTCTAGGTAGGAGAGATTAGGTAGGAGAGAGATATTTTCCTAGGCTTTGGGTTATCCTATTTATAGCCAAGCAAGTAATATTTTCTTTAGGCAACCATAATTATATTTAGCAATTCTGCAAAGCGGGAAGCGAGATTCCAAATCAAAGCGACGCGGGAACGCGGAGAGGAAGAGGAACGCGGAGTTTCACGCGGTTTCGTAATTTACACAATTTAATGGGAGATCAGGCGTGCAACAAAGATAAAGGAAAGTTATTAAACTTAATTTTTGGTTTAATAACTTGCCTAAGCTGCAGTGGACATGGCTCCACTTTCTCAACAATTAGTACTAGTTTTATTTTTTCACATAATTCCAGAACTTTTTTTAAATTATTTAAACATAATTCAAATGAAGTCCCAAACATAAATAAATCATCCATAAATACTTTCATTCCATGTTCAATCAAATTACTAAATATTGACATCATACATTTCTGAAATGTTGCAGGTGCGTTGCATAGTTCAAACGACATTCTATGAAAAGAAAATGTTTCATAAGGGCTTGTAAATGTTATTTTATCTTGATCCTTATGAGCAATTGGAATTTGATGATAACCGGTATATCCATCTAAAAAGCTGTAATATTTGTTTCCAGCTAATCTATCCAACATTTGGTCTAGAAAGGGTAAAAGAAAGTGATCTTTCCTGGCGGGCAGGTTTAATTTTCTATAGTCTACACAAATTCACCAACTAGTAACTTGTCTTGTTGGAATTAACTCATTTTTCTCATTTAATTCAATGGTAACTCCTCTTTTCTTTGGAACACAGTGAATTGGACTTACCCAAGCACTATCCAAAATAAAATATATAATTCCAGTATCTAACCATTTTAAAATTTTTTTAACAACTTCTTTCATTATTGGGTTTAATCTCCTTTGAG
>NW_018233203.1:27872-28929 GCF_001263595.1 Phalaenopsis equestris
CAACAGATATGAGGTTCTTTTTCAGTTCAGGAATGTGTCTAACCTTTTGCAGGATCCATTTATTTCTGTTAGGGAGTGCAATTTCAACATCACTCATCCCCACCACGTTCAAATCTGCTCCATCAGCAAGCTATACTTTCCCAAAGTCACCTGAAACGTAGTTTCTCATTAACTCCCGGTGAGAAGATGTGTGAAAAGAAGCCCCTGAGTCCAGTATCTAGTCGTCAACAGAGTTATGAACTGCAAGCAATATTTCATCCTGCACTTCTTCAGTTACAGCGTTAGCACTGACGTTCTCCGTCTTCTTAGGATTTTTACAGTTTTTCTTTATGTGGCCAGTTTTGCCACAATTCCAGCAAGTTGCTTGCTGACCAGGCTTTGACTTGCTCTTGCTTCTATGCTTTGATTTCGACCTTCCTCTGTTTGAGTTTATGTCTTGTGATCTCCCTCTGGAATCAACATTCAGTGCTGAACTCGAACCTGAGATCTCGCCAGAATCTTTCCTGCGCACCTCTTTAGCAAGAATCAAGTCACGAATATCATCATATTTTAGTTTGGTTTTACCTGCAGAGTTGCTAACTGCCATCCTCATGGCTTCCCAGCTATTTGGTAATGAAGCCAACAATATCAGCGCACGTATCTCATCATCAAAATCAATTTCAACAGACGATAATTGATTTGTAATCGTGTTGAAATCATTCAAATGTTGGACAACCGACACACTTTCCGCCATCTTCAGGTTGAAAAACTTTTTCATCAAGTGTACCTTGTTATTCGCCGATGGCTTTTCATACATACTCGATAAGGCCGCCATAAGATCTGCCGTCATCCTCTCCTTTATGACATTGTGAGCAACGGACCTCAATAAGGTTAATCGAATAACCCCCAGAACCTGTCGATCCAACAGATTCCAATCAGCCTCTTCCATCTTCTCCGGTCGTTTTCCCAGAAGTGGAAGATGAAGTTTCTTCCCATAGAGGTAATCCTCTATCTGCATCCTCCAGTATCCATGTGCCATCGAACTTCTCGATCCCTGAAACCTTCACTTCGTCTCCGG
>NW_018233203.1:28998-37725 GCF_001263595.1 Phalaenopsis equestris
TAATGACGGTAATGAATAATAACGGTAATGAAGCGAAAAATTCGAGAAAAAGTACACCAGAAAAATGCGACACAAGATTTACGTGGTTCGACAAATTACCTACATCCACGGAGCTGTAGAGGATTTTATTAGCTTTGAGGATTACACCCTCGAGCGCCTCAACGTTTACAAAAAAAACTTTATCTTTTCTCCTCTTTTGGTATCAGAGCTAATTTAGGAAAAATGTAAATTTATGGTTGAAGGAGGAATTGTAGTTGGGCATAAAGATTCTGAAAATGGCATGGAAGTAGATCCTGTGAAAATTTAAGTTATTGAAAAAATACCACCACCAACTACGGTCAGAGGGTTAAAAAGTTTCTAAGACATGTTAGTTTCTAGAGACGTTACATAAAAAATTATTGAAAAATAACTAAGCCATTATGCCAACTTTTAGAAAAAGATACGAAATTTAATTTTAATGAGGAATGTGTAAAAGCATTTGAACTATTGAAAGAAAAATTAATTACTGCACCTATAATATTCCCACCTGATTGGGAGAAACCATTTGAAATAATGCGCGATACTAGTGATTATGCTATTGGAGCTGTTTTAGGACAAAGACACAACAAAGTTTCTAAAGTCTAAAGTAATATATTATGCTAGTTATGCTAGTAAAACTCTGAATGATGCTCAAATTAACTACATTACTACTGAAAGAGAGTTATTAGCTATTGTTTATGAGTATGATAAATTTAGACCTTACTTGATTGGAACTAAATTAAATTTACAGTGCACAGTGCATACAAATCATTCAAATACTTGATGCAAAAGAAGGACACTAAACCAAGATTAATTAGATGGATACTTCTATTTTAAGAGTTCAACTTTACTGTAGTTAATAGAAAAGAAAAAGATAATCAAATTGCTGATCATTTGTCTAGACTAGAAAATGAAATATTAACTAAATTTATAAATGAAATTTTAGAAAATTTCCCTAATGAACAATTATATAGTTTGATGAAATAAATACACCGTGGTTTGGCGATATAGTAAATTACATTGTAAGTGATATTCTACCACGGATATGAAGAATGAACAATTAAAGAAATTTATATATGATTCAAAATTCTATTTTTGGGATGATTCATATTTATATAAACAATATAAAGATGTAATTATTAGAAGGTGTGTGCTGATCCTGATTTTTTATATGTAAGGATTTATGAAGTTGACACCACTACAATGCCAAAAACTTGATCCTTGTATGAAAAGTAAGTTGTGTAAAATATATATAGTTATAGAAAATTAATAATGGGATTCTACGCAAGTATACATATCGTTATCAAGTAATAAATGACTTTCTATTTAAGCTCCAAATATCGATCCCACAGGGAAGGTGTAAATTGGTAATGATAAGTTTTACTAGGAAATTTACAGAAAATTAAATGAAATCACTATAAATAATTTTGAATGTTGAGTTATTATCAAAACTAAAGTACTTAACTATTAAAAAAACTGAAAGATAAATGAAATGTAAAGTTTAAAAAGTAAATATTAATCTTCTAACTATGTTTATGTAATGAGGTTAAACTATTAGCAAAACGAAAATGCAAAATTTAAAAAGTAAATACTAATCTACTAACTATATTTATGTAATGAAGATTTCTTATGTGAAAAAACATCTTTCCCACTACAATGAGGTTTTGGTGAAATAAGATGAGAAAAATGTTTATAATATGTATTGTGCTAAATAGGAGCAATTTTAATTCTCTACCCTGATACAGTGCATAGAAAATCATTGGCTAATTTTAGGTTTAGTCCCTGAATCCATAGCTAGGCTAGGAGGATATTGGCTTAACTCTAGAGCTCCCAATTCCCTTCACCTGAAGGCTAACTCTCCATAAACAAATTCCTACTCCATGAAATCAAATGTGATCCTCACTCTATTATAGAACTCTTACTCTATTTCCTGGATCATATGTTTCACAACATATTTTAACAATTCAATTGACCAAATCGAAATGTAAATTAAGTTTGGAGTTGTAAATTAAGTCGGAGTTGAAAAATCATCACAATTTATTTTATATTTTATTATTGGCACATCAGATTATCTCTTCATTTCACCATATCTCAGAGTAGAGAGAAAGATATAGTGAAATACTCAGAATTCATAAGAAAGACACAATAATTCATAAATTTCATATATAAAAGAAAGTTGATACAACACTAATAAATAATTAAAACTTATCTGAAACTCTTTCTGAAAGCAATTCCCCTGGAGTATTTCCTTAGAAATGCAGGAAGAAGATATCTCTCAAGTCTCTTTATCAATATATGGTCTATTTCTAAGCTCTCCTATGAATTTTATAGCAATCTTCTTAATAGAACAAATTATATCATCCCCGTTAGATTGGCTCAACAAAATAATTCCAAATTTCCTCTCATAGCAACCTATCATGGAAGAATAAAAATCTTTTATAATTCAAATTTCAACACCTTATCCTAGAAAAAATTATTTAAAAGCCTAAGGTCGGTTCTCCAAGAGATACCTCCAAAAAATCTTAAAAAATCATCCAAATACATCGAAACTTCTAGAAACGGGGGCTAAACCGGCTTTGGCTCCGTCGACACTAGTCTGGCGCCATCGACGCTGAGTAAAAATTTTAGCTGGTTTATTGTCTGTTTTATTGTTCTGTACGGTCGGCCCTGATTACTTCTTCAAAATGTCATTTTGACTCCAAATTCCATCATTTTTGCTTCCTTTTTTTAAGTCCTAAAATCAATAACCTGCAAGAAACATCAAAATACCTTCTATTAAGGTGCAATATCACCAAAAATAAGTATAAAATATGGGTCTAAAAATGCATATATTTTTGTGTATCAAAATCCCCCAAACTGACATGTTACTTGTCCTCAAGTAACTCCTCTACTACATAAAAATATGACTTATGGTAAAGAATTTAACTTCTAGATTTCCATATTTAAGTTTGCTAAACATAATAGTATAACTTAAAAAAAATTAAAAATAACTCCAGTTAATACTAAAGGTGGTAGGATATTCAATAATTAATTCTAATATTTTTGATCCTCTATTTCTTTCAACAAAAATTGCAATTTGTCATATTAAAGTCACTTAGAAAATTCATATGAGAAAGAACTTCATAAAACTTTATTAAACATTAATCATTAAGATTTCATAAAAGTTTAGAAAATGTGTCGAAGTCTTTTTCCTTAGGTTGATTCAAGTGAAGCCAATTTTTAATTAGGCATCTCCTCATGCTTCTCCCCACATCTTTTTTTCTTTTTTTTATCATTTAGGATCATATTTAATCCCCTATTTCTTTTCTTTCTTCTTCTTTTTTTTTTTATTTATGTGAGGATTACTATATCTGGATGCCTTCTATCCTCTTCTTAAAGTTAAAAACTTTTTACATGCCATCTATCCTCTTCTTAAAGTTAAAAACTTTTTACATTTCTTCACTCAACAAATTTATATTAACTTAAAAATTACAAGGCTTAAAACATTAAATTGCACATAATATATATAAAATTTACTAAGAAAGAGTTAATTACAATACATATAACAAAGTGTTGAAACTAACAACATAACTAAACTAAATTCTAAAAATGAAAACAGTTACACATTATAGTTTCACATTACAATATAACAACAGAGTATTAACAATATTACAAAACAAACAATACAATCACAAACAAAAAAACAAATAAAATGATAACTAGTCATCATCTTCATCTTCAATAACATCTAACTTTTGCTGCTGATATGGAGTATAAAAAGGGTGAATAAGGAACTGAGTTGTTTGATCACCCTTCAAGCATTTCACTAAAGCATCATTATAAGCATCATCGTATTCAAACTTCTGGCTAATCAGATCATCTACATGAGAATTTCTGGCCTCCATGTTTTGCATCCTATGATCCATCCTCAAAATATCTCCCTGTCGAATCATCATCTGGTCCAATAACTCCCAGTTACTAGGGTCACTTGAAGTAGACTCACTAAAGTAGGGGTCCTAAAAGTAGAAGGAGTGTCCTTGGCCTTACTTCTAGATCTCCAATCAACATGGGACTCTAGTTTTAATGTTTGCAGGCCCAATCAGTCTTTGAGGCTCAATCCTCTCCTCATCAGGTCTGAATTCAACTCATGCATGCTCACAAAGTGTATAAATAAGAGCAGGGTATGCCAATCCACCAGTTTTCTCTCCTAGAGCAATAGATCGAGTGTTCATATAAATGATAGAGCCTACATTTATATCCATCTCTTGTTGAATACAATAGTTTAGGATGGCTCTATTCTTGGTCACTTCACTATGATAGTTTGCTGGAATCATCCTCCCAGAAATATAATAATGTCAGGCCTTAGATACTATATTTAACATAGAAAGGGGAAAGTTGACTTTAACTCCATTCTTTACTTTCCAAGCCCCTTTCTCACCAGTCAGAAAAGAAATAACCTCATCTAAGGCCTCATTTTTAGCATAGAATGAATGATACTGACATCTATAAACATTTTCTAACTGATAAATCTCATTTATTTTTCTTGGAGTAAACTCCACCCATTTCCCTCAAACAAAAACAAAATCATCACAAGCCTCCAAAAAGTTGGCCTAAAATTCCATAACTATCCGAGCCATTGCATCAATAGTAAAATAATAGAAGTTTTCCCACTACCGAGAGATAATCAATCCTTCAACTTCTCCTCCCGAATTTTTGGAACCTTGATCCGGAATCACTTTCTTATTTTCTTAAAGAATATGAAATCGAGCACTAGCTTTAAAGCTAACAAACTTTTGCTCGTCATATTCTATTTTTCTTTTGCTCGATCTGAGTGCCATAGAAAATCTAGAAAAATTTGATAAAAATACGAATAAATTCCAAAATTTCGAAAATCAAAATGTAAAGCACTTTAAACTTAAATCCACTAAGTAAAAGATTTCACCATAGCATTTTCTCAAAATCTCTCAAAAAAAACCTAAAACTTTCAAATCTAGGCAATGTGAGAAAAATATTTGGTGAAAAAAAAAATTTACTTTAAAGTGTAGCTCTTACCTAGAGAAAATGAAATTTGAAGTTTTTTTGCCTCTAAATCGCCTCAAATCCGCCCAAACTCAAGCCCTAGGTGTGAAACCGAAGGTTGAAGGTGACTTTAGGGGTAAAAATGGAAGTTTTGCGGTGAAAATCAAGAATTAAAGGGGTTATTACTGCTCTCAGGTTGAAGGCACAGTTGGCGCCCATGCCAGCGCTATCGGCGCTGAAGGCCCAAAATTCACTATTTTGATTTTTTTTCCAAAATTTCAATTTCCTTTTAATTTACTCCAAAGTTTTTTAAAACACAAATTTTTATCTAATAATAATTCACAAATAATTATTTTCACAAACAATAACAAACTAACTTTTATATATGAAAATAAGCTTTTTACAAACACATTTCACAAATCACACATTCACACCTATTAAGCAAACTAATTATAAATCAGCATTGAAATCAAGCCACGACACTAAACGCTGACACCAAACTATACACATAATCAAAATTTAGAATTCTAAAGCAAAAACAAACCAAACCAAATCAAATCAAATCCACACAATTACATCAAATACATAAATATTCTTAAGCAAGTAGAGAATCCAAAGTCTTCAGTCATTTTGCTTCATCTTCAGTACTTTAATCTCCTCTAATATCTCCCATGGATTAATAATGAACATATAGGTTGTAGAAGGATCGGTACGAGAATTGATCTATTGAATTTTCTTCAATCCACCCATTTTCTTTAAACATCCGAACTATTTATGCTTCAAAAGTTCCTATATGATCAAGATTCTCTTTCATTCTCCAATCAAGGTGATCAAAAAGGTACTTAAGATCTCCCACTGCATTCATAATACTCTGAAGTTCCCTTTCAATTTTTTTTTCAATTTCTTCTCCAAAGCAAGCGAACTTCCTACTGTTGGTGGTATTAATGGAGTTGAAGCATGTGAAGAATAATCTCATGGTAGTAAAACTTTTTCCCAACTTTCATATGACACTTTGGATTGACTGCAAATCAGAAAAATTGTAGTAGGATGCCAAAGTCCATAAATTGACACATTCATAATGATACCCATAACTGATTTAAATATGATTGATCCTAAATCAATAGGTTTTTCCATTTGAATACAGTAGTTTAAAATAACACATTCCTTGGTGACTCTACTAACCTTCATAGTAGGGAGTAATTTTGCACAAATAAGGAAATGCCACCACTTTAAAATTGTTGCTTCAAAATTGGATTAAGTGATGATCTTTTGTGTTGCTTTTTTATTTTTCACTACTGTGATCTTTGATCTGGATCCCACATATCACTTTCATCCGTTAGAAAATTATAAACATCTTGCATCAAATCTCGCGTAGGAATGAAATTTGTATAATGACAGTTTGGAACATTTTCTATCATATACAATTCTTTAATCCTCGCAGGAGTAAATGGTACAACCTTACCTCCTATGAAGACAACTCCTTCGGTAATTCCATGTAGATTTGTATAGAACTCCTTCACTACAGGCACAACAACCGTAGTGGTAGTGTAACACAATAGTGGTAGTGTAACATAGAACTTCTCATCGCCTTTGTACTATGATTTTCTCAATTTGTGAACATGGATTACTCAATCCATCACTGACAAAGCCTCTCTCCTTGATAAGTCTGATCAATCTCTTATTCATAATAACTTTATTGTATAATCTCTGTGCGTCAAAATTAATAAACTTTCTTCTATTAAAAACTCCTACCTTGAAGTATTTATGGAATTGAAAGCCATGGAATCCAAAATAGGAAGTTTCTAGGTGTCCTAAGAAGTTTTTAGGACTTTAAAAACACCTCTCAACTGTTATTATGGAGTGAAATCACACCAAAGTCTGCCAAAAGTCATCTGAACCGTCAAACTGCTCTCGGCGTCATTGGCACTCTTGATTGGACCTGCCGGCGCTGAGGTCCGTTATCTTGAGCGTCATCGGCGCTAGTGGCCAAAATTTTGTGACTTTCATTTTCTGTTTAATTTCATTACAACTTTTTCTCCAATACCAATATTTGACTTAATTTATAATAAATGCAATTGTGTGGGATTATTACTACTAAAATATAAGACACTTATCAAACTAAATAGTAATACATAGACATATATGTATGTGTTGCCTCCCACAAAGCGCTTCGTTTAATGTCATCAGCTTGACACACCATTTGCTTTGTTGGGTTGACTTAATATTAAAACTTCCTCAAATTGAGGTATGCAAATGGTGCTCATTAACTTTAAATACATTTCCAGTGTTAGGATCTTTAATAACAATAGTTCCATAATGATAGACTTTAATCACTTTAAGTGGTCCTAACCATCTAGATTTCAGTTTTCTTGGAAAAAATTTTGAACAAAAGAACTTCTTATTCAGGTTCAAATTTCTTCTGAATAATATTCCAATCATGCCATATTTTTATTTTTTCTTTATAGATTTTTGCATTATCATATGCTTCATTTGTTATTTCCTCAAGTTCATTGAGTTGCAATAATCTATTCTCACGAGCATCTTTTAAATAAAAATGTAGCCCAAATTGCTTTATGCTCTCACTGTACTAGTAAGTGACATGTTTTTCTAAATATCAGTCTGTGTGGGGAAATTCCTATAGGAGTCTTATAAGCAGTTCTATATGCCCATATTGCAGTATCTAGTCTAAGAGACCAATCAAATTTATAAGGATTTACATCTTTTTCTAAAATACGTTTCATTTCACGATTTGATATCTCTGCTAGACTGCTAGTCTGAGGATGATAAGCAGTAGAGAATTTGTACATAATATCAAATTTCTTAATTAATTTTTTGATTCTGTTATTCCTAAAATGAGATTCTCCATCAGTAATAATTACTCTCGGCATGACATATAATAAACATCAAGTAATATATATATATATATATATATATATATAAGTTTCCAAAAGAAGGCATAAATTGTCCCATAAAATCTAATCCCCACACAAAAAATTTCAACTTTCAATGTGTAATTTAGAGGCATTTCCTTTCTGTTAGATATATTTCCTACATGTTCACTTCTATCGCACATTTTAATATATTCATTAACATCCTTAAAAATAGTAGGCCAATAAAATCTAGCTTGCAAAATCTTATATGCAGTTCTATTTTTCCCAAAATGTCCTCCAAATTTAGAATCACGTCATCTTTCAATTATCTGTTGAGTTTCTTCAAAAGGCACACACCTTTTGATAATTAGATCCTAACAATTATATCTTTATATTGTTTATATAAATATGCGTCATCTTAAAAATAGTCTTTTGAATATATATAAATTTCTTTAATTGTGGATTTTTCATATCATGTGGTAAAATATCACTTATAATATAATTTGCTATATCAGCATACCACGGTATATCCATTTTACCAATACTATATAACTGTTGATCAGGGAAATTTTCTAAAATTTCATTTAAAAAATTAGTTTATATTTCTATTTTTATCCTAGATAAATGATCAGCTATTTGATTATCATTTCCTTTGCTATTAATCATGATAAAATCAAACTCTTGCAATAGAAGTATCCATCTAATTAATCTTGGTTTAGCATCCTTCTTTTGCATTTAGTATTTAATAGCATAATGATTTGTATGCACTATACATTTAGTTCCAATTAAATAAGATCTAAATTTATCAAAGGCGTAAACAATAGCTAATAACTCTCTTTCA
>NW_018233203.1:37798-43898 GCF_001263595.1 Phalaenopsis equestris
TTTTGTCCTAATACATAATACAGCCCCAATAGCATAATCACTAGCATCACACATTATTTATAATGGTTTTTTCCCAGTCAGATGGTACTATTATAGGTTCAGTGACTAATTTTTTCCTTAATAATTCAAATGCTTTTATGCATTCCTCATTAAAATCAAATTTTGTATCTTTTTCAAAAGTTGGAATAGCGGCTTAGTTATTTTTGATAAATGTTTTATGTAGCGTATGTAAAAACCAGCATGTCCTAGAAAACTTCTCACCCCTTTAACATTAGTAGGTGGTGGTAATTTTTCTATAACTTGGATTTTTACAGGTTCTACCTCCATTCCTTTTTCAGAAATTGTATGCCCAAGCTCAATACCTCCTGCAACCATAAATTTATATTTTTCCCAATTTAATATTAGGTTGACTTTTTCACATACTTCCAAAACTTTTTCTAAATTATTAAGACATAACTCAAACAAAGTCCCAAATATTGAAAAATCATCCATAAACACTTCCATTCCATGTTCTATAAAATTGTTAAGAATTGATATCATGCATCTTTGAAATGTTGCAGGTGCATTGCATAGTCCAAAAGACATTATACGAAAAGCAAATGTACCATATGGGCTTGTAAATATTGTTTTCTCTTCCTCCTCTAGAGCAATTAGAATTTGATGATAACTAGTATATCCATCTAAAAAGTAATAATATTTATTCCTAGCCAATCTATCCAACATTTGCTCTAGAAAGGGTAAAGGAAAGTGATCTTTTCTGGTGATCACTATAGTCAATACAAATTCGCCAACCATTAACTTGTCTTATTGGTATTAATTCATTTTTCTTATTTTCTTCAACAGTCACTCCTCCTTTCTTCGGAACACAGTGAATTGTGCTTACCCAAGCACTATCTAAAATAGGATATATAATTCCATCATCTAACCATTTTAAAATCTCTTTTTTAACTACTTCTTTCATTGTTGGGTTTAATCTGCTCTGAGGATCAGCTTTAGGTTCATATTGTTCATCTAATAAAATTTTGTGCATATAAATTGAAGAACTAATTCCTTTAATATCTGTTAAAGTCCATTCAAATGCCTTTTAACACTTGTTCAACATTTCTATGAACTTTTATTCTTGAATTTTAGTTAACTCTGAAGATATAGTAATATGCAATGTAGATGACTCTCCTAAAAATACATACTTTACATGGGCAGGTGATATCTTTAATTCATGTTCAGGTGGTTTAATACGTGAAGGAATAAGATTTTTACTATCATTTTCCAACAAGTCTAACATTTCAAATTTGCCCTGAATATAATCCAAATCTTCTCCTTTTATTTCATCTTCATTCTAAAAAATTTCTCCTAGCTCTAATTTATCTCCAAACTAATTCTTAAACAATTCAGTACTCAAATAATCAGCTACTTCCATTCTGAAACATTCATTATCTTTTTCTATTATAGGATAATTCATAGCTTTTGCTATAGTAAATTTTACTTCTTGATCATTAACTCTCATTATTAATTCTCCTTGTTTCACATCTATTACAGCTCTTTTTGTTGCAAGAAATGGTCTCCCTAAAATAATAAGAATCTCTTTATCACCTCCATATCCAATACTATAAATTCTACAAGGAAAATAAATTTATCCACTTTTACTAATACATCCTCTATAACTTCTTTTGGATAAGTTATTGTTCAATCAACTAACAGAAGAGTTACAATAGTAGGGGAAATTTCTCCCAAATCTAAACGTTTAAAGATCAATAAGGGCATAAGATTGATACTTGCTCCTAAATCACATTAAGCTTTTCCATAAAACTTTTCACCAATTGCACAAGGTATAGTAAAACTACCAGGATCTCTTAATTTTTCAGGAAGCTTTTTCTAAATAATAACACTACACTCTTCACTCAGTGTAAAGGTCTCATGATCTATAAACTTCCTTTTCTTATTTAGTACATCCTTCATAAATTCCACATAACTTGGCATTTGCTCCAAAGCTTCAACAAAAGAAATATTTATCGTTAATTTCTCAAGAATTTCTAAAAATTTTGTAAATTGTTTATCTTCATTTTTCTGCTTCAGTATTTGAGGAAACGAAGGTAATGGTTTTTATGAAGGAACTTGTGTTTGTTCATTTTCATGTTGATCATTTTCCATTTCTTCCTTCTCTTAATCAACTTCAGTTTCTCTTTGTATCCTTGTTTCAACTTCTTTTCCACTTCATAATTGAATAGCTTTAATTTGCTCTTTATTTTGATCTTCTGGATTAACTTCCACAGTTCTCAAAAGATCTCAAAAGAATTCTGGAAGGTCTGTCACTAAGTGCAGTAGCAATATGTCCAAATTGATTTTCAATATTTCTAGCAGCCACTTGATTTTGTATTTGATTTCCTATATTCAATATCACTTCTTCCATCATCAACTTCTTTTTCTTAACTTGTGGGTTAGGATTAGAGTTAAATCCTGGAGGATAAATCTCAGGGGATAATAAGGTCAAAAATTAGGATTTTTTTGATTGTTTAGATTTCCGGATGGATTCACCGGATTGTTATAATTATTCCTACTAAAGTTAGGGTGATTTTTCCCTCCAGGGTTAAAATATTTAGAATAGGGATTATTATTTAAATTATTTATAGCATTTAAAATTTCATAAGATGGTTGAGTATCAATAATCTGTCCTAGTGAATTTTCTTCTAATGCTGGAGATATTTGAGAATAGTTCACTCCTATTTGATCAATATTTTTAGAAATAACAACAATTTGAGATGCCAAAATAGACATTACATCATAATCATGAATACTGGCAACTCTTTTAGGATTTACGCTTTTAATGGGCTATTGAAAATTATTAGTAGTCATTTCTTCAATTAAAGGATATGCTTCATCAAAAGGTTTTTACATTAATGATCCACCGCATCAGCATCTATAATAGATCTTAGTCATGCTACTAATCCATTGTAAAAGGTTTGAATTATTAACCAATCTGACAGAGAATGGTGTGGACATTTTCTAAGAAGATCTTTAAATCTTTCCCAGGCTTCATATATCGATTCCCTTTTAGACTAACAAAAAGATGTAATATCATTTCTAAGCTTAGCGGTTTTCGAGGGTGGAAAAAATTTAGCCGAGAATTTTTGTGATAGTTCTCCCCAAGTTCTAATAGATCCAGGTGCTAATGAATTTAACCAAGCCTTGGCTCTATCTCTTAATGAAAAAGGAAAAATTCTAAGCCTAACGGCATCATTAGACACTCTGTCATATTTAAATGTAGCACAAATCTCAAGAAAATTAGCAAGATGTAAGTTAGGATCTTCATAGGTGATCCTCCAAACAGTTTATTTTGTACCATTTGGATAATAGCAGGTTTAAGCAAGAATTTGCAACAACATCAGGATTTTGAATAGTCAAATGAAGTTCATCTACTGTCAGATTCACATAATCTTATAAAGGCCTTTGTCGATTCTCATTTATTGAATTTTCTAAGTTATTTGCCATTTCTTTTAAAATTTTAATTTCTCTTTATTGTTTTTGAATTTTACTAATAGTACGTTCTAACTCTGATTCATAAGGTACTAAACCTTCAGATCCAATATTTCACATAAATTAATTGGGTTTAAAAATATTAAAGAATTTTCTTGTTATATTATCCAATAAAATGATTATATTATTGATAATAAACTGGTTATGTTATTATATATAAATATATATTTTTAATATATTTTTATAGTATATTATCTCTAGCTTTCCTAATTTATCAAAACTATCTAATTTACCTAAATTTAACTGTTACCTTCCCCACACAACGACGTAAAAAACTTGATCCCGATTTTTTATATGTAAAGATTTATGAAGTTGACACCATTACAACACCAAAAACTTGATCATTGTATGCAAGATAAGTTGTGTAAAATATATATAAATTATAAGCAATGAATAATGAGATTCTATGCAAGTATACGTATCGTTATCAATTAAAAATGAACTTTCTATTTAAACCCCAAATATCGATGTCACATGAAAGGTGTAAGTTAGCAATGATAAACCTTAATAGGAAATTTATAGAAAATCAAACGAATTCACCTGTCACTAATTTCAAAAGTTGAGATGCTTTCAAAAACAAAGTACTTAACTATTAGCAAAGCAGAAATGCAAAGTTTAAAAAGTAAATACTAATCTACTAACTATGTTTAAACTATTACCAAAATAGAAATGCAAAGTTTAAAAAGTAAATACTAATCTACTAACTATGTTTAAACTATTACCAAAATAGAAATGCAAAGTTTAAAAAGTAAATGCATCATTCCCACTACAACACTACAATGAGGTTTTGGTGAAATGAGATGAGATAAATGTTTATAACATGTATTGTGATAAATAAAAGAAATTTTAGTTCTCTACCCTGATATAGTACATAAAAAATCATTAGCTAATCTTTGGTTTAGTCCCTAAATCCATGGCTAGGCTAGGAGGATACCTGCTCCCACTCCAGAACTCCTACTTCCCTTCACTTGAAGGCTAACTATCGCTTTATTTTTAGCCTTCAAGTGAAGGCTAAAAAATAACTATCACTTGAAGGCTAACAACATTCATAAACAAACAAAACTTATCTAAAACTCTTTCTCAAAACAAATCCCTTGCAGCCTTTCCTTAGAACTGCAGGAAGAAGTTATCTCTCACTTTTCTCCTTCTCCAACTCTCTTACAGAATGTTTCACACTAAATCTCACCACAGAAACTCTAAACTATAAAAAAAATCACTAATGGACTTCAATATGGTGGTGGAATGAAGATATATTATGAAGAATGGCAAAAATGGAGTGTGGTGGAATGTTTTAGAGCAAAAAGGAGTCCATTTCCTGATGAATTTTGACCCCAACTAAAGCTCAAGGTCGATTCTCCAAGAGGTACTCAAAAAACTCTTCAAAAATCGTCCAAATACATCGAACCTTCTAGAAACTGGGGTTAAACTGCCTTTGGCCCCGTTGACGCTAGTCTGACGCCATCGGTGCTGAGTAAAAATTTCAGTTATTCTATTGTTCTGCGCCATTGGCACTACCCTTGGAGCGGTCGGCACTGAACTTCTTCAATAACATTATTTTGACTCCAAATTCCATTCGTTTTGCTTCCTTTTTGCTTTAAGTCCTAAAAATCAATAACCTACAAGAAAACATCAAAATACCTTCCATTAAGGTGCAATATCACCAAGAATAAGTATAAAATATGGGTCTAAAAAAGCATATATTTTCGATGTATCATGTGCCTTATGAAGAAACTTAACAAATAATTGAAAGATGTCTTGATTCTGAATTTGGAGAACATTTTGGAACAAATAGAACTGCTTATAAAATTTTGCAAGCTAGATTTTATTGGCATACTCTTTTTAGAGATGTTAATGAATTTATTAAAACATGTGATAGATGCCAACGAGTAGGAAATATTTTTAGAAGAAATGAAATGCCTCTAAATTACACATTGGAAGTTTAAATTTTTTATGTGTGTGGATTAGATTTTATGGGAGTATTTATGCCTTCATTTGGAAACTTATATGTGTTACTTGTTGTTGATTCTATGTCCAAATGTATTGAAGCTATTGATGTACCTAAATGTGATGCTTGGAGTGTTTTTAAATTTTTAAATAAAAATATTTTTATAAGTTATGGAATGCTGAGAGTAATTATTACAGATGGAGGAACCCATTTTAGAAAGAAGTGAATCGAGAAGTTGATAAAAAAAATGATATTTTGCATAGATTCTCTACTGCTTATCATCTTCAAAAATATCAAATCATTAAATAAAATGAATTCTAGAAAAAACTGTAAATCCCTATAAATTGGATTGGCTGTTGATTAGATAATTCATTATGGGCATACAGAACTGCTTATAAGATTTCTATAGTAATGTCACCATTTAGACTTATTTTTGGAAAAAACATGCCACTTACCAGTACAATTGGAACATAAAGCATTTTGGTCTATTAAAGAATTTAATTTTAATCTAAAAGATGCTGGTGAGAAAATATTATTGTAACTCAATGAACTTGAAGAGATTAGAAATGAAGCATATGATAATGCGAAAATCTATAAAGAGAAAATGAAAATATGACATGATCG
>NW_018233203.1:44092-53822 GCF_001263595.1 Phalaenopsis equestris
TTGGTGGGGTTTGCGATGCCTGCCGGTTTTCTCTTCTTTTGTGTCGCAGCCATTGATAGAGGCGGCGACGGCGTCGGCGCAAATTTTAGAGAATTTTGAAATTGGGAGAGGGAAAGTGAGGGGGAAGAAGGAAACAGTAGCAGTCGTATTTTAAAGGAAGATTTACATACATACATAACTCTTTAACTCTACATATATATATATATATATATATATATATAAGACATGAATTTTGCCTCTAGCGACGATGGCACACGCTTAATGAACCATGGCACCGACAACGCCATCGGAACCGCCGATGGCATCATGAGCAGTTTTGCACGTGCAGAGCAGATTCAGTAGACTTTGGTGGGATTTCACTCCTCAATAACCACCGAGAGGTGTTTTTAAAGTCCTAAAAACTGCCTTGAACGTCTAGAAACTTCCTAATTTTGAATTTCATGGCTTCCAATTCTAGAAATACTTCAAGGTATGGAATTTTTAATAGAAAAAAGTTTATCAGTTTTGACGTGCAGAGATTATACGACAAAGTCATCATGAAGAAGAGGCTTATCAAGGAGGGAGGCTTAGTCAACCATATATTGAGTAATCCAAGTTTATAGATTGAGAAAATCATTGTGCAAAGACGTTGGGAAGTTTTGTCCTACACTATTGGTGCAGTTGTAGTACTAGTCATAAAGTAGTTCTATGCTAACTTACATAGAATTACCCAAGGAGTCGTCTTCCTTCAAGGTAAGGCTGCACCATTTACTCGGGCTCAAATTAATGATTTGTATAAGACAGAAATCATTCCAATATGCCATTATACAAATTTTATCCCAAAAAGAGATATGATGCAAGAAGTACATAATTTTCTGATGGATGAAAATGATACATGGGAAATCAGAGATGAGGGATACGTTAGTTTCTCTGCTTCACTGCATAATTAAGTATCAATCCATTTAAATTTCTTCATATCTACAAAATTACTCCCTACCATGAAGATTAGTAGAGTTACAAGAGAAAGTGTCATTTTAAACAATTGCATGCACATGGAAACCCCCATTTATGTGGGGTCAATTATTTTCAATTTTATTAAGGGTATTATTATGAATGGGCCAATATATGGACTAGGGCATTGATCTCGACTTTTTGTTTATGTGCACAGTATAAAAATGTATTTGATGATATTTTTCACCAATATTTTCTTACTTTGCAACAGAAGCAAAAACTTGATCCTAGAGAAAATAAGAATTTAACTTTTTAATATATATATATATTGGGATACTACAAAAGTATATGTATCGTTATCAAGTAATAAATGACTTTTTGATTATTAAGACCTGAATATACCCACGGGGAAAGTAAGCAATATGCACTATTTATTGACAAACCTTCTATTTTAAAAAGACAATTACCTAAACTATAGATTAAAACCTGAATATACCCACGGGGAAAGTAAGCAATATGCACTATTTATTGACAAACCTTCTATTTTAAAAAGACAATTACCTAAACTATAGATATTTTCATAATAGGTAAAATTCAATTCTTTTTGGTATTGTTTATATTTTGATAAAACAATGAAAACTTCTAAAGACAACTCAAGTTTATGTAAAGAAAAGTACTTGATATAAAAATATCTTTCTTCTTATCATGAATCAGTAATAAGTATATGAATTCTTTTTGGGAAGTATGCAAATTATGTTGTGCCAAATAGGAATAATAATATTCTTTACCCTTACTAGAGATGCTATAAAGAACATTGACTAACTTAAAGTTCGAATAGTTCTTAAGACTGACTAGACAGGGAAGATAGTAGCTCTCACTCTAGAGTTCCTTCAATTCCCTCCATCTGGGGGCTAAGATCTCGTATCAGAACCTAAAGCAATAAACCAGGTTGGGGGCTTTAACCTGTCACTTTAAAGTCCTCTACTCTACATCCTTGAAAGATTATTTTCTTATTTATTTTTACTAAATCATATGAGTTACATTCTCATTTATACAACCTCATGTGATTCTTTCCAATTGTTGACTAAGACAATACCAGTCCGGTTCTTACATGGGTTCTTACATCCGATTCTTACATGTTCTCACAACAAATTTTAACATCTGGATAAGCCAAATCAAGAAGTAGATGAAGTGCATGGATTTAAATAATCACAATTTATTCCAACATTAAAGACCAATACTTCTCAGATACTCTCCACAACTTCCATCCAATTATCATTTTAAGGAAAACTACTTAGAATTCATGAAGAAAGCACAACAACTACTACTCAGAATTCTACTTAGTATTCATGGAGAAAATAAAACCACACTTTAGTTTAAAAGTAGAAATCATTGTCAAACCAACAAGAAGTCTCGATTAAAATCGAAAGTAGTTTAAAAACGAAAGATATAAACTTAGCTCAAATCCTCCACCAAACTCTTGAAGTTCCTTTGAATCTCCTCGTTTACAAGACTCTTGACTCTCACAATAAAACTAAAAACATAAAGGATAAAGTCAATTTGTGGGGCCAGAAAATCTCTCCAAAACTGTCTCTCAAAACTCCCCCTTTCTAACATTTCTCAAAACTTTCAAGCATACTTCAAAAAGTCTCAACTTCATTCTTTTATAAATCTCCAAGAGGTGCCTTGATAACTTTATAAAATATGTCCAGATTTGATGTATTCTCCAAAGGATGCCTCCTTTCACAAGTCTTCTAACCATATTTTTGTTTCTAGTGGTCATAACCACCCTCTTTAGCCAATAGATGCCTCAAATGTCCCTTCAAAATTTTGCAAAATAAAGTAAAACATCACATAACTACCTCTGGCGCATAAGTGCGGAGCCTCTGGCGCTTAGACACGACCTTCTCTATTTCAGTGGCGCTTATGCATCAGATCTGGAGCTTAGGCGCCAAAACACTTTCACGCAATTTTGACATTTTTTGCTCCCAATTTGATCATTTTTCACTCCTTTTAACATTTTTCACCTTTTTACTTGTACCTAAAAGAAAAACAAAAATACCTTCCATTAAAGTGTAACATCTCAAAAAAAGATATAAAAATGTGTCTAAAAATACTATATATTTTAGGTGTATCAAAATCCCCCAAACTTAGAATGTTACTTGCGCTCAAGTGACACTTCAATCTTTAAAAACCAAATAAGTATGATATGTATATGAGTTTCTTTAGGGATTACTAAAATTTAGATTTTGAAATATAGTAGTCTAATTTAGAAAAAAATATTTAGTAAATGCGACCAAATTAAAGTTTAGAAATTTTTCGTGTTAAGAAAGATGAACATATGAGTTTCTATCTAATTCAGAAATGTAGATTTTCTAAATTTAGAATTTAATCCTATTATTATCTCCACTTAAAAATATTTATTAAAAATAATTTTAGTCCCCATATTACATCCCTAAGCTTAAAAGTTTCTAAAGTCTTATACTTTAAAAAGTTCAAACGTGGAACCAATTTTTTATTAGACACTAATCCTCAAGCTTCTATTCTCTTACTTTTTTCTTTTCTTTTTCTTTTTATTTTTCTTTTTTTTTTCTTTTTCTCTTTCAGGCAAGGATTACAATATCTGGATAGGACTTTAATGGTTTTAAATCCCACTTCTCCTTTCCTAAAGAAAATTCCTGATATAATTCTTTTACTTAAAAATATAATAATAGTTTTGAAAATTATTTTTTAATAAAAGAAATTTAAGTATTAAAAAAAAGTCTAAATTTCTAAGTTTTTCAAAATTACATTTTTTCTTACTAAATATAGTTATACAATATTTAGCATTTTCTACACTAAAAATTTTTAACTGAAAGTTTTACTTCATAACTCAGAATTTTAACTAAATTTTTTTACTCGATTCTATAATCAAATTTTACTTCCCTAATATAACTTCATATTCATGATCATTTTTCTTTTCAAATCAAATTCACTTGTAGCACATTTGAGAACAAATAAAATTCAAGTTTTGAAAATATTTTTCATCCCCCAAACTTAAATTTTTAACAAGATTAAAAATTTTAGTAGCAAATATATAAACAAACAGGAATGAAAATTGAAATAACATGCTTAAAAGAATTTTTATACCCTAATTATACAAGTATAAAACTAAGGACATGAGTAAAATTAATTTTTGATCAAATTTTCTATATTTTCATTTTAGTTTAACATGTAGAGATTCAAATAGACTTCTAAACAGTGGGTATAAAAACTAAACAAACTAACACACTAACTTTGATTTCCAGCCTCAACATAAAAACAAACACACTAACAAGATAAAAGAAAAATACAAGGTAGAAGTTCTCTGAGTTTAAAAGTTCAAACTAAAGTTTGCAAGATTTTTAATTTTTCACATGACATAGAAATAAGTTCAATCCTAACTAACTATAACACAATAATTAACACACAGCAATAATTACTACCCTAGAATTTAAAACAAACTACTACCAAAACATAACATCACAATACAATTAAACAAAATAAAAGTCTCACACATCACATAGTTTAAACTGGTACACAAATGCAAATGTAACAAGTCCAAACCTACATAGTTCAACACATATTACAAACATAAAATAAAAAATTCAGTCCTCCTCCTCATCATCCGCTCATCATCAGAATCACCGCTATTCTAGACATCTGCAGGCTTATAATCAGGGTATCGAGGATATAGAGAAAATTGCACTCCTTGGTTACCCCTAATGAGGTTTTCTAGAGATGAATGAAATTTTTCCTCATAATCACTTTTTCTTCTATTATAGCCATCAATATGATCAGCAAAGCTTTCTAAATTTCTTACCTTATCTACGGTATAGTTGATATTGTCCATCATCCTCTGTAATAATTGATTTTGAGTTTCAATAGACTTACCTCTAGAAGTAGAAGCTTTCGAGGTAGATGGTCTAGATGTAGATGTAACAGAGGAAGAAGCAGCAGACGTTGCCATTCCATAACTCCTTGAAAATCCTCCTCTCTAGCCAAAAATAGAATGCTCCAAATATGACTTCACATTTACAATTGTAATTGGCTTTAAAGGCAACATTACTTTCTCCTAGTTATCATATCTCACTCCAGCCTGCTCACATAAAAAAAAGATTAAGGAAGCAAATCCCAAACCAGTAGTAGTAACGACATTGGCAGAACTGATGATAGTCTGATGAATCAAAGCTCCAATATTGATGAGCTTGCCTTCTTGAATACAATAGTTCAACGTTGCTCTCTCTCTGGTAACTTCATTGAAATGATTTGTTGGTAAAAGACGAGCTGAAATAAAAAAATTCCATGCCTTCGAGGGTGCACTCAACTTTGAGGTGGAAAAATTGACTCTTCTTTCATTTGTAATTTTCCAGAGCCCTCTTCCAATAATAAAATAGGAAATAATCGCATCTAGCTCCGTCTCAGTAGGACTATAGTTCACATAAAAAAACATAAAGTATCAGGTGGTAGATGGTAAAACATATTGATTACCTCCGGTGAAAAAGGTACAATTTTTTCTCTAACCATGACTCGATCATCTTCAGCCTCGTGTAGGTTTGCATAAAACTCCCTAACTACAAAAAAATTAGCCACAACAGAAAAACAACAAAATCATTCCTATTGTCTGTGAACAATCAGATCTTCTACGAATCCACCTGAATTCTTGAAACATCGCTCCTGGATAACTTTTCATGATTACAAAGCATTATTATACCTATCTTGAGCTTTTGAACTCACAAACTTCTCGAATCAAAAGGGCTTTTTCCTTTACTCCTCTTCATTCTTGGTGTCATTCTACAAATTTTATAAAATTCCACAATAACTTCAAAATAAAGTCTAATCTACTAAACTTAACTCCTATAAGCATAAACTACACTTTCTATGCAATTTTCAAAGATTTTTCCTCCTTTTTCTCCATGAATAATGATTTTCAGGTTCTCCCAAATGTACTCAAAATACATGGTGAAAAACTAAAATTTTTACATAGAAGTGAAGCTCTTACCTTAAGAAATCCAAATCTAGCAAATTTTGTTCAATTTCACCAAGAAATCTCCACGAAATGGCTTGCCATAGACTTCCAAATCGCAAAATCGAGAGGTTGAAGGTGACACCGAGAGTAAAAATGGTGATTTTTAGGGTTATTTTTCACTTTTAACCATTCGCGAACCGATTTTTTGAACCACAATTTTCGTGGACGTTTAAGCGCGGATTAGTGACGCTTAGGCGCCTGCCTCTCGGGTCACATCGCGCTTAAGCGCGAGAACATGGCGCTTAGGCGCCAGTGCATAATTTTTGATATTTTTAAACATAAGTAAAATGTACTATAAGCCTAAGTATACCGCCCTTAAATGGTCTTATAACACATAATTGACTATTTTCCTCTCCCTTAACTCTCCTTTTTCTCCAAATTCTCCAATATAACTAATTCGATTTGAGGCTAAAAATAACACAAATTTTCACAAAAACAAACATATACATTCATTCAAAAACGAGTACAAATACATATAACATTTAATTCTGACTCAAAATAGTCTTGGATGAGAAAATCTTCTAAATACAAATACTAAAAAATCTAACATAAACTCTAAAAATAGTATTTAACACTTGACACATAACACATTAAACAACGACTCTAACAAACAAACTTTAACACAGAACCTAATTCCATTCTTCATTTTTTGGGACAAATTTTGATCTTTCATTAGTCTCTCCTTGGGCAATCCAAATGTAAAGTTGATAAAACGGATGGTGGTGACGAGCTCTGATACTATCTTCTTCTATCCATTTCTGTTTAAGATACATCTCCTTATCTGCTTCCTCTATATAACTAGTATGACTAAATTGCAATTTTAATTTCCATCCAATATGCTCTAGATGTGCACGAATCTCAATTACCTTTGTCTGAAGTAAATCAATGATATTCTAAATTTTGTTTATCTTTTCTGACATTCCTTCAATACTAACGACTAAGAAACCATTATACATCTCTTGTGCACTTTTACTAATGAATCTCTTCCTCATGGTCTCTTCCTTCTTCTTTAAATCCATCTCCCATGAAGACATCTTCTCAAAATCTCTCTCTCTCTTAGACTTTTAGGGCTAAAAAATGATCTAGTGTGAAATTCCTTCACAAAACCCTTCTATTTATAGACCTAAATCCACACATCCTATCCTAGACACATCCTAAAACTGGCTTGGCATGTTTTAGTCAACCAATTGACTGTTAAAACTTATAGAATTCAAATTTTGCACATGGTTTTTAACTCGTGTGCTTAAGCGCCAGTGCTCAATTTTTTACCAGTCAAATTAATGTTCAAATTCTCATTTTAGCATGTCTGGATCTCTAAATAAAGTCTTAAAATCAATACTAACACATAATAGTCTCAAAAATACAACCCCAAATTTTCTTAATCACACACAAGCAACAATCAAAGCAAAACACACTGATAAATATGGGTTGTCTCCCACAAAGCGCTTGGTTTAACATGATCAGCCCGACGTAACAAGTGCTTATTCTGGTTGACCCAACATCATTCGATTGTTAAATTTATGTTGATCCCCTACTAAATAAGGTTTCAGTCTATGCCCATTCACTTTAAATATTCACTTTAAACCCATTCACTTTAAATACTTTCTCAATTTTAGGATCTTTAATATCCTCAACACCGTAAGGATAAACTTTTATCACAGCAAATGAGTCCATCCACTTGGACTTAAGTTTGCCTAAAAATAATCTTAACCTTGCATTATATAGCAAAACTTGTTGCCCTAGCTGAAAATTTTTAATAAGAATCCTTCGGTCATGTCACATCTTCATCTTTTCTTTGTGAATCTTAGCACTCTCGTAAGATTCATTGCTTATCTCTTTAAGCTCATTTAATTGCAATAATCTTTTCTCACCAATATCTTTTAAAATATAATTGAACTCTTTAATCGCCCAATATGCTTTATGCTCAAGTTCAACTGGTAAGTGACAAGCTATCCCAAATATTAGCCTATATAGGGACATTCCTATAGGAGTTCTGTATGCAGTCCTATAAGCCCACAAAACATAGTCAAGTTTAACTGACCAATCCATTTTTGTTGGATTCAAAGATTTTTCTATAATTCTTTTAATTTCTTGATTGGATAATTTAGCCAAACCACTTGTCTGAGGATGATAAGCAGTAACAATTCTATGGTTTATTTGATATTTCTTTAATAATTTCTCCATTATAGCATTTCTAAAATGACTTCCCCCATCAGTTATGATAACTCTCGGCATCCCAAATCTAAAAAATATGTTCTTTTTAAAAAATTTTGCAACACTTTGAGTATCACATTGAGGTAAAGCATCAACTTCTATTCATTTGAATACATAGTCCATTGCTAACAATATGTATAAATTTCTGAAAGATGGTATAAATGGTCTCATGAAATCTAATCCCCAAATATATATAACAATTCCTCCTACTATCATAAATTGACATTTTTCCCAATTAAGGACTACGGCATCTAATTTCTTCTAAAAATATTGCCTACTCATTGACATTTATCACAAATTTTGATATAAGCATTAACATCTCTAAAAATTGTAGGCCAATAAAATTCACAATGTCGGCATACCACGAAACACGCCACTCACTAATATTGAACAATTTTTTATTTAGAAAATGTTCATTAATTTATTTTTCAAAACATATTGGTTTTTCTAACTCAAGCCTGGACAAATGAACAGCAATTTGATTTTCAGCTCTTTTCTTATCTACTATTTCAAAGTCAAATTCTTGCAAAAGAAGAATCCATCTTATAAGTCTTAGTTTAGCATCCTTCTTTTCATTAGGTACTTAATAGAAGTACTTAATAGCAGAACGATCTATATGCACTACACAATGAGTCTCAATTAAATATGATCTAAAGTTATCAAAGGCATTACTATTGCTAATAACTCTTTTACAGTTGTTGTATAATTAATTTGAGTTTCATTAAGAGTTTTACTAGCATACTAAATAACTTTGAAAATTTTATCATATTTTTGTTCTAAAATAGCTCCAATAGCATAATCACATGTATCACACATTAGTTCAAAAGGATTTCCCCAATCTGGTGAAACAATAATTGGTGCAGTGAGTCATTTTTCTTCTAATAAATCCAAATAACTCAAAAGCTTTTCGGCACTCTTCATCAAAATTAAAAATTGCATCTTTCTATAATAAATGACATAAATGCTTAGCAATTTTTGAAAAAGTGACTATTAGGACCGACTCTAGGCTTTATTTGGGGAAAAAAATCATAAAAAAAGTAACTATTCCTGACATCTCATCGCCCCAATTCAACCTTTCATGCTTCACACATTCTTCCACTTTACATTCCACAACCATTTAGAGTCGATTGTTCTTATAATTTAGAGTTTTGTGGTGAGATAAAGTGTGAACTCTTCTCTAAGAGTGTTAGAGAAGGAGAAAAGTGAGAGATTTCTTCTTCCTACATTTCTTAGAAGTGGCTACAATGGATTTGCTTTGAGAAAGAGTTCCATATAAATATTGTTTGTTTATTAGTGTTGTATGAACTTTCTTTTATATATGAAATTTATGTTTTGTTGTTTCTTTCTCATGAAGTCTGAGTAGTTTATTTTATCTTTCACTCTACTCTGAGATATGGTGAAATGAAAAGATAATATGAATGCGCAAATGTTAAAAAATAAAATAAATTATGATGATTTTTCAACTCTGAACTTAATTTACTTTTTGATTTGGCCAATTGAATTGTTAAAATATGTTGTGAAACATATGATCTGGGAAAT
>NW_018233203.1:54222-62318 GCF_001263595.1 Phalaenopsis equestris
TGGGATTAGCCACTGATTTTCTATAACACTGTATCAGGGTAGAGAATTAAAACTGTTCCTATTTGGCACAATACATATTAAAATCATTTATCTCATCTTAGTTTACCAAAATCTAATTGTAGTGGGAAAGATGATATATTTACATAGAATCCCCACATTAATTGCTTAAATTTCTAATTTATAATATATTGCATCAAGCTTTTGGCACCTTTGCATAGCGGAGTCAACTATATAATTTTTACACAACTATATTTTACTTGGGATCAAAAGTCCTCTAACTTTACACCCTACAAAGTTTTTTTTTTATTTATTTTCACTAAATCATATGAATTACATTCTCATTCATACAACCTCACATGATTCTTTCCAATTATTGACTGAGACAATACCAGCCCGGTTCTTACATGTTCTCACAACAAATTTTAACATCTGGATAGGTCGAATCAAGAAGTAAATGAAGTGCATGGAATTAAATCATCACAACTTCTTCCAACATTAAAGATCATTACTCTTCACAACTTCCATCCAATACTTTAATTACTTATCATTTTAAGGAGAAACATAAATAAAACTAGCCATAATCCAAGGAGAAAACAAAACCACACTTTAGTTTAAAAGTAGAAATCATTGTCAAACCAACAAGAAGTCTCGATTAAAACAAAAAGTAGTTTAAAAACAAAAGATAAAAACTTATCTCAAATCCTCCACCAAACTATTAAAGTTTTTTTGAATCTCTTCTATTTTACAATACTCTTGACTCTCAAAATAAAACTAAAAAAGATAAATATGTGGTGCCTGAAAATCTCTCCAACTAACTCCCCAATTTTTATATCTCAAAACTTCCCCTTTCCAGCACTTTTCAGAACTTTCAAGCACACTTCAAAAATTCTCAACTTCATTCTTTTATAAATCTCCAAGAGGTGCCTTGATAACTCTTCATAATGTGTCTCAATTCTATGTATTCTCCAAAGAATACCTCCTTTCACAAGTTTTCTAACCATATTTTTGTTTCTAATAGTCAGAATCACCCTCTATAACCAATAGGTGCCTCAAATGTCCCTTTAAAATTTAGTAAAATGAAGTAAACAGTCACATAACTACCTCTGGCACTTAAGTGCGGGGCCTCTGCTGCTTAAGCGTGGCCTTCTCTATTTCACCGGGACTTAAGTGTCGGATCTAGTGCTTAGGCGCCAAAACACTTTAGCATAATTTTCATATTTTTGCTCCCAATTTGCTCCTTTTTCACTCATTTTAGCATTTTTCATCTTTTTACTTGTACCTGAAAGAAAAACACACAAATACCTTCCATTAAAGTGCAATATCTCTAAAATAAGTATAAAAATGTGTCTAAAAATACTATATATTTTAGGTGTATCATTTATACATAGTGTAAGATCTGAAGATTTAGTGTCTTACGATTTTGAGTTGGAAAGAACTATTAGAAAAATTTAAAAACAACAAAAGAGATATCAAATTAGGAAAATGACTTGTAATGTGAGTAATGTTGGAAATGAAAATGATCATCATCAAAGACCTTTAAGAGATTATGATAACCCTACAGCCGATAAAATTCATTTGAGTATACAAAACCCTGTTGTAGCTGCAAATTCATTTGAGCTTAAACCTACTATTATCTAAATGGTACAAAACAATTAGTTTGGGGGAACATCAACTGAAGATCCTAATCTACGCCTTGCTATTTTTCTAGAATTGTGTGCTACTTTTTGTCAGTTTGAAGGAGAATAAATTTCTAAAGCCTGGAAAAGATTTAAAATCTCCTTAGGAAGTGTCCACGCCATGCGTTGCCAGATTGGTTAATAATTTAAACTTTTGATAGTGGATTAGTTGGATTTCTTAAATTAATAATTGATGCTACTGCTGGTGGATCATTAATGTCAAAACCATTCGATGAAGCATATTATTTAATTGAAGAGATGACTACTAGTCATTTTCAATGGCCCTCTGAAAGGGTAAATCCAAAAAAAGTAGCTAGTATTCATGATTATAATGCAATATATTGTTAGCTACCCAAATAACTATTATATCAAAGAACTTAGATCAATATGGAATGAATTATTCTCAGATATCACCCGTGCTTGAGGAAAACTAATTGGCACAAATGATAAAATCTCAATCTTTTTTTAGACATTAAATGCAATAAATAATCATTCTAATAATCTTTATGCTAATTATTATAATCTGGATTGGCATAATCATCCAAATATTAGTTGGAGTAACAATAACTCTAATGCTGCAAATCTACAATGGGAAAACAACACTGCGAACCCATTGATAAACTCCAACAATCAAGGAAATCCAACTTATAAACCTTATTACCCTTCAGGTCTTAAGAATTTGCAGATTAAGGAGAAAAAGTTGTCAATGGAAGAATTGACATTGCAAATGGGAAGCCAATTACAAAGTCAAGGTGCTGCAATTAGAAACATGAAAAATCAATTGGGATGTATTGCTATTGCACTTAGCAATAGACATCCAGGAACGTTGACTAATACTGTTGAAGTAAATCCTAAAGATCAGAACAAAGAGAAAACTAAGGCTATTCAATTGAGAAGTGAAAAAGAATTGGAAAACAGAGTTCCAAAATAAGTGGAAGTTGAAGTTGAAAAGGATGAGGTAGAAAATGAAAAATTTGTTGAAGATTCTCATTTGAGTTAGAATATCTTATTAAACCAATGAAAATCACTGTAGAAAGACCACCACCTCCATTTCCTCAAAGATTGAAATAGAAAAATAGAGATAACAAAATTTTCAAAACTTTTGGAGATATTGAGGAAATTGACAATAAACATTCCATTTGTTGAAGCCTTGGAACAAATGTCAAGCTATGTGAAGTTCATAAAGGATATACTTACTAAGAAAAGGAAGTTTATAGATAATGAGATTGTTGCACTCAATGAAGAGTGTAGCGCTATAATTCAAAAGAAGATTCCTGAAAAACTTAAAGATCCTGGAAGTTTTTTCTATTCTTTGTGCTGTAGGCGATAAATTTTTTGGAAAAGCTATATGTGATTTAGGAGCTAATATTAATCTTTTGCCTTTATCAATTTTCAGAAGGATGAGTTTAGGAGTAATTTCCTTCGATAACTATAACTCTTCAGTCAGTTGATCATTTGATTACCTATCCTAAAAGAGTTAAAGAAGATGTTTTGGTAAAAGTTGATAAATTTATCTTTTGTATGGATTTTATTATATTAGATATGGAGGAAGATAAAGAAATTCATATAATTTTAGGAAGATCATTCCTTGCCACTGGAAGAGCTTTGAAAGATGTGCAGAAAGGAGAACTAACTGTGAGAGTTTGTGATTAAGAGGTTACATTTAATATTGCAAAATCAGTGAGATATCCTGCAAAAGAGCAAGAGATAGAATGCTTCATAATGGATACTAACGAATATATAAGTCATGAATTTTGTAAGAAGACATTCAAAAAAGAATTTGAAAAGAAATATTTGGAATATCAAGATGAGGATAAAATTCTCTATTTTGGCTCCAAATTCCCTCATTGTTGCTAATTTTGCTCCAAATAGCTAAAGTTGATATACCCACAACAAAAACATGAAAATATTCTTCTTTAAAGTGCAACTAGGCACCACTCAGCAAGTAGCTTCACCAGCTTCAGCTTCATTTTGCTTCATTTCTGCTCCGTTTCACTCTAAATTTTTACACCTATAAGATAAGCATGAAAATTACCATTCGTTAAAGTATAATTTCATTCAAAAATATGTGATAAATGTAAAGGAGATTAAGCATAGAAAGACATATCGAAATGTGTCATATCTGAATTTTTTTCCTTGCTTGTTCTGACTTTAAATTGCACCGATTTTGCTTCATTTTCTCCAAGAGTCTGTTTCCTGTACTTGAATCTAAAAACATGCACAATGCGTTCCTTTAAAGTGTAATATCATTAAAAATGTGACTTAAACGTATATGAAGAAGTGATGCGGGTGGATTTAGTGTTTTAATTTTACAAATATTTTTTAATATTACAAAATATACATGGCATATACAATAGTAGATATGCAATTTAGTCTCAACAAAAATAAATTTAGTGAAAATAGTTTTATTTTTTAAACATCTTTAAACTGCCAAATCCCCTAAAAATAATACAAGTATATGTATCGTTCAAGTAATAAAGGGCTCTAATGGAGTCCTAGATATCGATCCCATAGGAAAGTTGGAAATGCCTATAAGTAAATTATTAAGATTATAATATAAACTACAATTTTAAACACAAAAGTGAAGTGCAAAATTTAAATATAAAGTACTGGAGTGAATGGTAAATAAAATGCAGCAAAAGACAAAGTTAATTAAACTAATTGCTAAACTTTCAAAAGTAAACTTACGAAAGCTAAACAAAGTTTTTGTGATGAAGAGTTCAAATTTAAAAAAGCATCATTCCCCTTTAAAATGAGTATATGGATTATGAAAAAATTAAAATCATTTGAATATATATATATATATATATTGTTTTGTGTCAAATAAGAGCATTCATATTCTTTACCTTCTTCCGAGTTCTCACTCCAGAGCTCCCACTACTCCCTCACTTGAGGGCTAACAATCTCACATTAGTTTTCAATCAACTAGACCAAATTGGGGATTTTAATTTGTCACCTTAAGATCTCCAGCTCTACATCCAACAAAGTATATTCCCCTATTTATTTACACTCAACTCCATGGATGACATATTCTCACATGAAATCAAATGTGATTCTCACCATGTTGTAGAAATCATAGCCCTTTCGGAACATATGTTTCTGAACACATTTTAACAATTCAATTGGTCACATTGAAAAATAAATGAAGATCAAAGATTAGATCATCACAAATTATTGGCATCTAAAATCATATAAAACAAAATCAATTCGTCACAATATCATATTTCAAAGTAGGGAGAAGGATAAAGATGACTACTCAGAGTTCATGAGAATGATACGACAAAACATGAATTTCATATATAAAAATAAGTTTACAAAAAAAAAAAGAAATAAAAGACACAACATATCTCCCCATCCTTCCCAAGAAAATCCCTAAATCCATAGAAGTTCTCTTCATGTCTTTCCCTCTTTACAAGCACTCACAATTCTCTCTTAGAAGTGTAATGAAGAAGAAATCTCTCACTTTCCCTTTCCTCTTACAATCCTTGAAGATCTTACACTTACAATCCTTGAAGAAAATCTCCAAGTCCTTGACTTTCTCTCTCTCTCTTTCTCTTTTTTTCTCTTTACACGCCACACCAATCAACCTCCTTCTAGCCCTATACTTTCCTCTTTTTTATTAAAGACTGCCTCCCTCTAAAAAGAATTCAAAATTTCCTAAAAAATTCTATTCAAAATGCAACGCTTTTGAATTTAAAAGACATGTCCATTGATCCAAGAGACATATCTCTTCATAAAAGAACTTTCCAAAGTTTTTAGATGCATTGAATCACTCCAAGAAATGTTTAGAATAAGTGTTCCTTTTGTAATTCTCAAAAAATTCATCCCAAACTGCCTTAACCCACAAAAAGTCATCTCTGGTGCATCTGATGCCAGTTCTGGGGCTTCAGGCGCCAACTTGTTTAAGACCATGATGTTATGGGTTTTTGCACTTTAGGTTACAAATTTGGCACATATGACACCAGCTCTCTGTCAAATGGCACTTTTGGCACCAGTTCTAGTGCTTCAGATGCCAGCTCTTTATCAAATGACACTTTTGACGCCAATCTGGTACATTAGACGCCAAAATCCCAAAATTTGTTGTTTTAGCTCCAAATTTTGTTATTTTTGCTACTTTTGCTCTAAATGCCTAAAATTGATATACCTGTAACAAAAACATGAAAATAACAAAAAATTAATATACCTGCAACAAAAACATGAAAATACCCTTCCTTAAGGTGCACCATCAACAAAAATAAACATAAAATGTATACTTAAAAAAACATATTATTTTGGTGTATCAAGAAGTAATCATTTTTAGTTGTATGACTCACCCCAAAGCTCATTAGGTCTAAGTTGTGCTCAGTTTTATACTTCAATTAACCAATGAGAGGGGTAAACCCATGAGAAAGGGGACAAGCAAACTTGAGCTTGTAGTGTTTGAAAGGGATTAATCATAATTTATCTTCCAACTAATCCTCAAGTGTCTTTAGATTGAACTTAGCTCACTACAAAGCTCCAAAGCCAATGAGGGTAAATGTGTAATTTTAGAAAATGTCTCATTTAGAAAATTTACTTAAACAGATTTACCTATGACTCAACCATTGGTTTGGGACTCTAGATTTAGTGGATTATCAATTTTCAAATTCTTCTCCCAACCATTTAAATCATTTAAGTGTCAGTCGCCAAATTAGAAGTTTTCGGTCTTGGAAATTGATATCCTGACGCCCGGTTTAATTTAATATATGTATATATATAATTTTGAAAAAAGTAATATTTTAAGTTTCAAAAATATAAGATCGAACTGATCTCATGTCCTAAGTAGTTTAAATAAATGAGTCTAATACCACAAACAATGCGTCTATCCCAAGGGGTAGACACATTACTTACTGGTGAGGCTAGATTAAATAAACTATAGAATTTATGACATCCGTTTAAGTTTGCAAAATCATTTTTATTATGTTGACTGACAAGTTCCTCTATTTAATATGAAAAATTAAATAGAGGGGTTCTTAAAAGTATTAAGCTGGGTACTTAAAAGTTTCCTTTAAGGGCAAACCCCTATAGTTAATTATATCTTAGATAATTTAAGTCACCTAAGAGTACTCTCAATTAAGATAAGGGAATATTATCTTCAAGAATTTCAAGGGGTAGGACTTTTCAAAAGACCAGACAAAGAAGTGTGAAATTGGAATGACTCAAATTTGGAACATTTTATGGAATCCAATGGAAAAGGAACTAAGAGTTGTCACAGATCCTGAGGAGAACCTTAGTGACTTCCCTAGCTATTGACCAGAGGAAAATATGTTGAGATTTTCATTGGAAAAGGAACTAAGAGTTGTCACAGATCCTGAGGAGAACCTTAGTGACTTCCCTAGCTATTGACCAGAGGAAAATATGTTGAGATTTTCATACCTATTTTATACTATTTTTGATGATATTGCACTTTAAAGAAATGTATTTTTACGGCGAGGTCGGTGGTTATGCCCAATCAAGCTTTGGATAAGCCCAAATTTTGAAGGGATGCTTAGGCAACTTTTGGGAAAGTTCATCCACAACTTTAAAAGAAAATTTTGGCCGAAAATTAGAGAGGTCCTGGGAAACTATAGAGGTCCTAGAAGGGGGAGGCTCCAAATTGAAGTGTGAAAAAGTGTATCGAGTGAGAGAGGTTCCATTAGAGTGTCATAATTGTGAGGAATTCTTTGAGATATTGTAATAGTGGATGGAAAGTGAGAGATTTCTTCCTCCTTGCTACTTCGAAGAGGAATTTTGTGTGTTGTAAAGAAAGAAAGAAATTCAAAGGAACTTCAAGGAGTGTTCTTAGGGAGAAATTATAGATAAGTTATTTACTTGTTGTAGTTTGTATGACTTTAATTTTATATATGAATTCCAAATTTTGTTGTGTTTTCCCCATGAGATCTGAGTAGTTTTCTCTGTCTTTCGCCTTATCTCAAGATTTGTGAAATGGTAATTTAAATTGGTGAAGCCATGAATATGTTTAAGAAATTATCATGATCTTTTCACTTTGATCTTAATTTACTTTCAATCTAGTCAATTGATTTGTTAAAATATGTTGAGTGTTACAACTAAAGTGAAGATTACATCCAAGATTTAGGGATTTCAAAAGCCCTTGGAAGTTGAGTGCAAATAAATAGAAAATTAATATCATCAGGCGTAGAATTGGAGATTTTAGAGTGACAGACTAAAATCCCCAATTCGGTCTTATCGTTTGGGTATTGAAGTGTAGATGTTAGCCCTCAGGCGAGGGGAACGTGGGAGCTCCGAAGTGAGAGCCGGTATCCTCCCATCCTAGCCGCAGATTGAATAAACAATCGTAGGAATAGTCAATGTTCTTTATTCCTGGACCAACGGGTAAAGAATAGGTATGCTCCTATTTGACACAATATAATTTGAACTAATTCATTTTATCCATTCACTATA
>NW_018233203.1:62513-71653 GCF_001263595.1 Phalaenopsis equestris
AGGACTCCATTAGAGCCCTATATTACTTGAGTGATACGTATACTTGCGTTGATAAGTATGACTTTACAATTATTGAATATTTATTACGTTCATATTTATCAAATCTATAACTGTTATTAAGTTTTGGTACAACTGCTGAGAAATTAAATCTTTTAGCAGCAGTATTAAATACTTATATTTTTAAGCATATATAAAGTCGCGGTCAGCTATCCTCTAGTTTGGCTTTAGTTTTGAGGAGAAGAATTATTTAAATGTTACATCCTACCAATTTTATTAGCTAGGGCTCACATTTATGTGAGACGATCACACAAATAGCCTAAAAGATATGAGGATTTAGTTCGTGACGAAATGTGACAAATGATAACCTTGGAATCCTAAAACGAGCTAGGGCATAAATTATATAGCAGAGTCATATAAAAGCTTAAAGATGAGTTAAGGATTTATGTCGCACTAGGCTTGTTGTTTAATTCTAAGGAAAGATGTATTGTTGTAGATCCTCAGGCTGTTGTTGATTGCTGCACATGGAGTTAGCTCCAAGCTTCTCAATGAAGCAGTAATCCTAAACTCTAAGGTTTAAAGGTTTAATTGATAAGTTAAAGTTCAATTATTATGAGGGTTTAAATTTGATTAGATAAGTTGTAAAACTAATTTAAACTAAGGAGAACTCGTTAGCAACCGTAGGTTACCTGCTTTGAGGGACTCCTGTAAATTCAAAAGAACGTTTTAAGTTTAGTAATATTTCAAAAGATTTATGGTTACCTTTGAAAAAATTTGTTTTACATTTTTCAAAATTTTGATTAATTTTTGCAAATATTTTTAATTTTTGTAAGTAAAGTAAGGTGCTCAACCAAACAGTTATAATATTTTGCAACAAAATTAGATTACATAAAGTAAAATGATAGAAATTAAATAACACTATAAAAGCATACATGTCATCTTCTCGGCTTTCTGCTGAAATGTTAGAATTTGCACAAGTATATAATTTTGCAGGAATTTAAATAAATTACAAGAGTAGATGAAGGTGTATCTAACAAACCCTCAAACCATGACTCAGTGAATCCTGAAAGATCTTAGTGGATGATTTTCTAGAAGAAAATATAACAAGTTCATATTGTCCCTCAAAATATCCAAGAGATTCCAAAGTATTCACAGAGTGACCCCATGCTGCTTTACAGATTCTTGAATTGTTTTGAGTTCATTTTAAACTTATCATATTGCTTCTTTGTAGATTTCTAAAGAAAATAAGAGCTTGACAAGATCATTGATCTATTCAAACCACAACTCTACATGATCACTTCAGGATGCAGAACACAATTTTAGTTTTGTTTCGTATGCTAAGCGTAACTAGGATAAAAATATGTAACAAAACATAATATATTTATCATTCATAAAAAACAGAAAAGTAACAAATCTTACATGCTTAAAAGAAAATACTTACAGACATCTTGAAGAAGAAGTCCGTAAAATATCCGTAGTGGCTAGCACACATTAATTTACAAAAGAAAGAGATAAGAGAAAGAGGAGGGGGTGGAAGACTCTACCTTCAAGTGAAGGAATTGTTTCATTGTATAGATCTTTTAAGTGCTCCAAATCATCATGACTGGCAATTATTTCTTAATAATTGAGCAAATTTACATCACTACTTACATCAACCTTTTCTTTATTTCTGAGTGGGTTCTGAAAATATGCTCCACTTAGACTTTTTTTTTTTTCAGCTATCTTGAAATAATTTAGAGAATCCCTTAGAAGTTGTCTTTTTGCTCTTTCCAGCCGTCTTTAAATAATTTTTTCTTCATAATTCAGAGAATCTTTCTCACATACTTCTGGCTTCTAGTCTATCTCTTATTTCTTGTATTGTATTTCTTTTTTGACAATACATGCATTTATGTATATTTTCCTTTTGTTGGAGCTTCTAAAAGAATAATTCCTTCACAGCTTTGCAAGTAGATATATTATTTTTACTTAATTGAATACCACTTTTCATACATAGCATCGTGTATTTTTTGAGTGGCTTGTTTACAATGGCTATAAATAAATAAGTTTTTAGAATAATAAAAACCCATATATTAGTGGTTGGCACTATTTTTGGTTAAGTAGTTGGCCGTTGAAAGTTGCCGGTCACCGAAATCAAAATTTCGTCGCCCGCTTTGGTTGAAACCCAATATCTATCCTGAAGGATAAACCCAAGGCTTGAGGATGAGGCTCAATCAAACAAACTAAGAAATATATGACATCCATTGGGTCTACGAAACCATTTTTATTTGCCGACAAGTTCCCCTATTTAATATGAAGAATTAAATAGGGTTTATATTAAGCTGGGTTTGGAAAAGGTTCCTATAAGGGCAAACCCTTATAGTTAATTACATCTTAGATAACCGAAGTCACGTAAGAAAACTCTCGATAAAAATCAGGAAATGTTATCTTCAAAGGTCTAAAAGGATAGGACTTATCAACAAGATTGGACGAAGAGGTGTGAAAGAGAAATGAATTAATTTGGAACATTTTGTTGTAGAGTCCAAAGGATGAAGGACTAGGGTATGTCACAGATCCTAAGGAGAACCTCGGATGACTTCCCAATCTATCCTAATGTTTGGTTTTAGTTTAGAGGAGAAATTTTTTTAAGTGTTTCATCCTGTAAATTTTATTTGTTTAGGGCTTACATTTACGTGAAATAATCACACAAATAACGTGGAAGATGTGAGAATTTAGGTCGTGACAAACGACAACTTCGAAATCCTAAGATGATTTAGGGCTTATATTATAAAAAGGCCTAAAGATAAGATGAGGATTTATGTTGCATAAGCAAACAATCTTGAAATCCTATGACTTATTTTTTAATTCTAAAGAAAGATATGCTGTTGAAGATGGCCATACTGCCCACGATGCTAGCTCCAAGCTCCTCGTCGTGACGAGTTTAAGTTTCTTAATGTGTTAAGTCATGATGTCAAATCAAATGTCCCTATGGTTATTGTCATTTAAATATTATGAGGCATATTAAAGTTAATTAGAGTGACACTAATTAGGATCCTACGGTTCCCTCGTTCTGGTATCACTATTTCGATTGGATTCACTTAGTTCAAATGAATTTACTAAATTAAACTCAATGAGTTCTAAACTTTCATTTAGACCATGGGAAATCTCGTAGGTTAACTCCTCCGAGGGATTGCCGATCATCCGATAGAGACGTCTTAATTTAGTGCAATTGTTGTTTTGTGATGTTTGCGATTAAATTTTGAGTTTATATTTTGAATGTTGTTGTGGTGAATTTTATCTTGGTTGATTTTAGTTTTGGTTTTGGTTTTATGGCTACCCTAGCAGTTTTAGTTTTCATGTAGGGTGACATCGTTGTTTAACATGCAAGTTCTGTAAGTATAAAAATACAGTATGCGAAGTACAAGAAAAGAAGGCACTGTAAACTGTAAAAACATACCTGAAGAGTCTTCTCGTTCCACCACCTAAAAGGTCAGAACTTGCAAGAGTACTTGCAAGGCATGTATATAATAATGCAAAGAACTTAAATTGCAAGAGTAGATGAGGGTTTAGTTACCAAAGCCTAGGCTATGATTTTTTTGGATCTTGGAAGATCTTAATGGATAATTTTAGAAAAAAATACGACAAGTTCAATTTGATCTTCAAAATATCCAAAAGATTTCAAAGTGCTCGGGACATGACCCTGAACTATTTTGAAGATCTCTTGAATTATTTTGAGTTCATTTCTGAACTTATCATATTGTTCCATTAACCATCCAAGTTTAGAGTGTCGCTACCCCGTTGCTCAGTGAAACTTGACAATTTAATTATCCCAAGGATAGGATACTCAATTAGCCAATTGAGTGGGTGCCCCTAAGGCAAGTTTAGGTTATTTAAGATTGTGGTGCCCACAATTAAGGTCAAGCTTGTAGTGTTTAAAGATGTTAATCACCAGTTATTTCATCTTCTAAATCCAATTAATTGGGTTTAGACATCGAGTCTATATCACTACTAAGCCTTTAACAATCATGATAGGTGAAAATGTGATTATCAAAATTTTGATTTTAGTGACATGTATTCTTATAAAAAATTTCCATCTTTCTGACTTAAGCCCATCACTAAAAAATCATCTGATCTTAATTGACTTCCAAGTCATGAAGATTAGGAGGATTATGATTTTGTGGATGTTGTGCAAGGGTAGTGAGTGAGTTTCTACCTTTTAATCCCATTGTATTTCAAACATCCCAATATATTTATTAAGATCAAAATTACCCTTTTTCCCTTTGGTTAATCCTAAATTTTGATTAGGGCACCAAAGTCTAAAATTTTCACTTTGCCCTTTGGGTCACTTTCCCTTGGGGCACTTCACCTCATAACTCATTAAACACACCTCACCTGACAAATGACTTTGAGGGTTTAAAGTGTCATATTCATGAGATAGTTATAATGTTAGAGGAGAACATGTGGACCTATCAAAATTTTAATTTAATTTAGATAACTACTTAAATTTAGAAAATATGATTTTCAAAAGTTAATTTATGTAATAATCCAAAATAAAGTTTGTGTTTATGGGAAAGTTATTAGTGGTCTCCTAAGGTCAGAGAAACACCTAGGCAATATTTCATGTTTTTTTTAATTAATTTATTATAATTGATTTAATGGGAAAATAAGGTAAATTCACTTTTAAGCCTTTAAAAATTATTTTTTAACTTAGGAAAATTAGGCGCGTTTTGAAATATTTTGATATTTTTAGGATTTCTAATTATTTTTAATTATTTTAAATCTAAAACAAAGCTCGAAAATCAAGTATTTTACCAAAAATAACTTTTATTTTTCTTAACTGCCCGTGATCACAAGGAACTCAGAGAATCACTTTTCAAAATTTTCTAAAGTGTATTTAATTTATTATAATTATTTTTGTACAAAAATACAAGGTCTTTTAGAAAATCAACTTTAGTGCTCGGACTTAGTCATATAATTTCTAAATTTTTGCAGTGAGTAAACATGATTTTTATGGACAGTGGGGAAGTGATTTTGTCAATCTTTGATAAGTATTTAGTTTACATAAATTAATATAAATTATATGCATTTAATTAAATTTAGGAATGTACAAGATTATTCAAAACATCACAATATTTTTTCTAGACTTCTCTGACCACGGGAAACCTACTAAAATTATTCTCATAATTTTCCAAGTGATATTTTTATTTATATAAATAAAAGAAGCCAAAAAGGTCACTCTAACTTGAAAATTAGGGATAGGAGCATAGGAATGTCCTCTGACCTTGGAAAAATCAAAAGACATAACCTCTATCATGAAAAAAACAAACTCTCAAAATTTCTAGCCGTGGTGGGATTAGTCATGGAGAATTGAAGGACCACAGAGGGTATTTAATTGATTAAAAATCAGGGAGTAAAAAAATAATTTTTATTTTTAGTCCACATTATTCTCCTCTATTCACTTAGCAAGAGGGTATTTTTATTTTATTTTTATTATTTTTCTAGAGAAAGATATGAATTTTTGAAGTTTAGGCATTTAAAATAATTTAAAAGTCCATATTTTTCTATTTATCCAGCGCGTCACCAACTCATCCTACGGCGGCTCCAAACTCACAAATGGTGCACTCCCATTCGGCGCCGCCATCCACTTCAGCTGCCACATGGCCCATGGTTCACGTACCATCCACTCATTCGACTTGATTTCCTTGGTTGGTTGGATACACGGGCGATCAGATGGCTCTCCGTTATCATCCCCAAGTTACTTAACTCGTAAGTTGTTCACATTAAAACCTTAAGACCTCAAGCTAGACTCATCAAAATTGCATTGGGTTTGTTTCTAAACCTTCATCTACACAAGACGAACACATTTATATGGTTAATCAAGTATGAAATCAAGCCATTACAAATGAAGAATCAAAATAAGCTCAGATTAGGGTTGAGGTTCAATACCTTTGTCTATGAGAGGAGGCCTCAATCAGATGGTTGTGATAGCTTTGATTGGACCCAACAAACCTCTGGATGAAGTCTCAAGCCTTGGTGAATTGTCTAGGTTTGTTTTCGATCAAGGTGGATTTTAGGTGTTGGTCTAAAAAGAAAAAAAAAAAAACCTTTGTTTCAAAGGGGGGTTTGATGGGTAATCAACTCCTCTTGCTCTATGGATGGTGTGTTCATAATTAATTTAAGTTTGGTGGACTATGGAGAGATGTCATGGTTTGAGCTGAAAGTTTAAGCTCAAAATTGGGCTTTCACAGTGGGGATCAATGGGGAAAAATGGTGGTAATGAGCTTAGGAATTTTTCGAGAGTGTATAAAAGCAATTGGACAGAGTTTCCCCAAGGATTTTGGCACTCTCCTCTCTTTGGACATGGAGGGGCTAATTAAATAGAGGAGCTTAGGGGGGAGCTCAGGGCAATTTATGGGTGTAAAATGGTTCTTAGGTGGAGGGCTGAGGAGCTCTAAATAGCCATTAGGAGGAGCTAGTCTCTGGGGTTATTGAATTTGAGCTTGGGGGTCCTGGTTCTGGAGGCCGGCCAGCAGGGTCAGGGGTGGTGACCAGAAGGTAAGGTGAGCGAGGTGGAGGCTTAATTATAATTTACTCCCAATGGTAAGCAATAATGGAAGAAATTTTTGGTTAAAGCCCAAAAATGCGATAAGATCCCTTAATTTAGGGACCCATTGGTCCATAGCTTACTTAAGTGGTTTGAGAGGGTTTAACCTAGTCAATAAGGTGACCTTAATTTTGTGACTTTAGGATGACTAAGTCAATTTTGGTGCATAGGTCCAATTTGGGTAAAAAAGGCTAAAAGTTGGGTTTAGGTTATGTTAGCCATGACTTTGAGCTCAATTTATTGATTAATATTGTATAGATGATTGTAATAAAGATTTTTGGTGAAGGATTGAAGTAATTTTAAGGTCAATTGAAAGCTCAATTTGAAGGATTTTGGGATTTTGGTCAATTTGGGCATGCTAGATTAGACTTGTGTCTAGGTTGGGCTATGTCCAAATTAATAGTTGGAAATGGTTCATAGTAACGTCATGAAGAGTGTTCAACATAAATTGGGTGTCAATTTTGGGGTTAGGGCATTTAATTTGGTGTAATTTGGAGATATAGCCAATTTGGGGCAAATTTGGGGATTTTTGGACTTGAGATAAAATTAAGTGAAATTGAGGCTTCACCAAGGCCAATTGAAGGTCAAATTTGGTGTGTAGGATTTTTATGAAGAGTTTAGAATTCAAATTGGGGCAAATTGATTGGGCTACAATTAAGTGAGATTAGGCCATAGGGTCAAAATTGAGGGTTTTGAATTAGATCAAAATTGAGCTCAAGGCATGAGTCAATTGAGCTTGGATTTGGTTTTGATTGGTCAAATGAAATATGAATTTGAGTTTAGGATTGAAATGGAGGGAATTAGGGCCAAATTGATGGACATTTAAGGTGAATTTAAGGAAATTGGGCCTTTAAAGGCAATTTGGGGGGTTTTGGTAATTTTGAAATTTTTGAGTGATTTTGGGCAATTTGGGTATTCTGAAATGGGTTGACAAATTATGTCCAATTGGATGGTCCAAAGTGGATTTGGAGACACTTGAGATGATTTTTAAGGTTTTGGAAAAGTTTGGGGTGCCAAGGGTATTTTTGTAATTTTTGCAAATATTATTTTTGTAATTTTGGCAAATTTGGCGGTATTTTGGTAATTCTAGCAAATTTTGGAAGGTTTTGGGCAATTTGGGTAGTTTGAAATGGTTTAAGATGATTTTTTAATAAGTTTGGGTATTTTGGGTGAATTTGAGGATTTTTGGCCAAATTTGGGATATGGTGGTGTTTATATAATTTGGATAGGTATGGGGGTGAAAAGGCCAAATTGGGAACTTAGGTAGACATAGGGTGTCAACCACCTTACATGAGCTATGGACTAATGAAATCCCCATTTGGGTCCTCTATGTACTGGTCTTAGCTAAACCCTAGCCTAGGGCTAGTGGGCCTAGGGGACCATCTACATGAGTCTCCCAAAAGATCAAGGGATTAAAGTCAACAAATTAGGGTTTAGGGTTGTGAGTGGTTATAGATGATAGTGAGTGTAGTGAGTGAATTAGCTCCAGACCAACACCCAGGGTCAACCCTAAGGCCAAATAGTCCTATGAGACTCCTCTTGAGATCCTCAATACTGACCCCACCTACTAATTTGTAGAGGTTAGGACCAATATGTGGGACTTCAAGTTGAGCAACATAGAGTTTAGAATTTCTAAATGCGAGGGTTCCCTTTCTAGTTTTCTAAGAATAGCCAATAGGAAAGTGCTATGGCTAGACTTGAGGCAACTAAAGAGGGAAAAGAAAACCTCAACTAAGAGTGAGATCAACAAATGGATGCCTAATAGGTGTGGTGTGCTGGGCAAAGCACACTACGCGTATTGGCGTTGACCGATGAGATCAACAAGACCAACACAGACTCCTAAGTCAACAGACCTAGAAAAGAGTGTAAAATTGAGTGCTAATTATTTCTGCTGGAGAATATAGCAGGTGAATTTCTGATCAAAATCAAAAAGTAGAAACTCTCATTGGGGATCAAAGAGTAGGTTTTAAATTATCAAGTTTTAGGTGTTTACAGAGGATGAGAATCAGTATATAGGTGCTAACTTAAAGATGGGAATTGAAATTTGGGTATCAATCCTGAAAAGAAGAGTTGGAATTTATGTACTGACCTCGAAAGGAGGGAATCAAAATTTAGGTACTGACCCTGAGATGGGAGTTGAAATTTAGGTATCAATCCCAAAAGAGAGAGCCAAAATTTAGGTACCGAACTCAAAACGAGAGAATCAAAATTTAGGTACTAATCCCAAAATAAGAATTAAAATTTAAGTATCAATCTAATAAAGAGAATCAAAATTTAGGTACCGACCTCAAAAGATAGGAATCAAAATTTAGGTACTGACCCTGAGATGGGAGTTGAAATTTAGGTATCAATCCCAAAAGAGAGAGCCAAAATTTAGGTACCGAACTCAAAACGAGAGAATCAAAATTTAGGTACTAATCCCAAAATAAGAATTAAAATTTAAGTATCAATCTAATAAAGAGAATCAAAATTTAGGTACCGACCTCAAAAGATAGGAATCAAAATTTAGGTACTGACCCTGAGATGGGAGTTGAAATTTAGGTATCAATCCCAAAAGAGAGAG
>NW_018233203.1:71699-81689 GCF_001263595.1 Phalaenopsis equestris
AAGTTAGGGACTGATTCCAAAATGAGAATTGAAATTTAAAGATCAATCTCAAAAAGAGGATTAGAAGTTAGGGACCGACCTAAAAAAAGAGTGAATCATAAGTTAGGGACTGATTCCAAAATGAGAATTGAAATTTAAAGATCAATCTCAAAAAGAGGATTAGAAGTTAGGGACCGACCTAAAAAAAGAGTGAATCATAAGTTAGGGACTGATTCCAAAATGAGAGTTGAATTTTAAGGATCAATCTCAGAAAGAGGATTGAAAGTTAGGGACCGACCTCGAAAAGAGGGAATCCGTAGTTAGGTACTGATTCCAAAATGAGAATTGAAATTTAGGGTTCCATCTCAAAAAGCGGATCGGAAGTTAGGGACTGACCTCAAAAAGAGGGAATCAGAAGTTAGAGACTGATTCCAAAATTAGAATTGAAATTTAGGTATCATTCTCAAAAAGAGGATCAGAAATTAGGGATCAACCTCAAAAGGAGAGAACCAGAAGTTAGTGACTGATTCCAAAATGAGAATTAAAATTTAGGGATCAATCTCAAAAAGAGGATCAAAAGTTAGGGACTGACCTTGAAAGGAGGGAATCAGAATTTAGGGACTGATTCCAAAATAAGAATTGAAATTTAAGGATCAATCTGAAAAAGACGATTGGAAGTTAGGGACTGACCTTGAAAGGAGGGAATCAGAAGTTAGAGACTGATTCAAAAAATGAGAGTTTAAATTTACAAAGAGTTTGTGGTGTTGAACTCATAGATATGTGTCATGTGATAATGCTGACATTGGTGAGGAAGATATATCAAATTTTGTGAGATTTAGTGCAGACAAGGATGGTCGTGCTGCGCGAGCAAAGAGTAAGAGACCTCAAAATTGAGAGAAACAACTCAACAGATTTATTTTCATTTCTCTTGTTGTTTTTATCACGTTTAATTTTCAAAATGTGTTTTCCAAAATTTAATTTTTATTGATTGATTGATTTTCAAAAGAATGTTTTATTTGAACTTTATTATTAAGTTTTTATTATTTTCTTCTTTGTTCTTTGTAATTCAGAACCAACGTATGGTTTTTTGGCTCTTTATCCATTGTACAAAAGGGAAATTGAACAAATAGACAAAATTTTGAAAGAGATTTCATTAATTCGCTTCAACAAGTGTTACAGTTTGAGTGCAAGCCAAAACCTCAAAAGGTACAATATGTTGAATGCATCAAAGTACATTTGAAAATATCTCATGCTGGGTACATATCACAAGCTGAGCATATCGGGTAAATATATCATCATATCTGCTGTGTCGAAACACGGTACAAAAGGTATCCTCTGAATGTCCATCTCTGTTGGGCTGAGCTCCTGATCGAGCTGACCTACTAAACCATGCTCCAGGACAAGATTTCCCTTTGCATGTGCTTAGAGGTGCAACCCTCTCATAGCTCGTATGATAACAGTTCTTCTATAACTCTAGATCTAGCTGGAATCCATATGACATTTTGTAGTGATCCATTCTTCGGAAAGTTACAGACACCCATCAGTGCGTACCCTCTGGAATGCAATGTTTGGCGATGTCTGCTCCATTTCCTTTAAGAATCAGCACTGAACCCACTTGTAGCAGAATCTCGATGAATCACTTAAACACACTGGGGCCAATGGAATCTATTTCTTTTCCGAATAAAATTTTACTTTTGCTCATGAAGGAGACCGTGCAAAAAGGTCTCAGAAAATCATGATGGTCTATATGTGGGGGAATGTGACTGCCTTCATCGTATATATTGATGATACAGCTGTTGGGAATACAGTTAGCTGGAAGTATGCTCCATTGAACCATTCTCTTGATCATCCATTTTATCATGAGAGGTAGCGGGTCCACCTCGTCGTATCTCAAAATCCCCGGGGGATTTCCTTATCTGCCCTAGGTGAAATTGTAAAAATAACCACATTGTATGGTGATTTTGTCTTTTCCATGCATCCATTTCCATGGCTCAGAATAGGTTCTTTCCATCAGAAGACATGATTGACCCCCGTCTCTTAGATTAAAGATGGAGTCGAGAATACTACTTTTGTCGCTTTCGGAGAAGACTCTGGTATACATTTCCAAGCCTTCCAGTATATTAATGAACCTTCCTTGAACTTATTCATATAATTCAAATTCTCTTTTATTCACTTTATTCATTTTGTAGTATTCTGTCACGGTGATGATCGACGGCTGTCAAGGAATCTGTTGTGGTGATGATCGACGGTTGTTGAGGACGCTCCGTTATTTCAATGTCGGCAAGAATCCAAGCTGGTGTTGTCTTTGTATCCAACTGGATATATGACTCCCCCAATGGGTGATCGGTAACCTGAAATCTTTCATAGGCGAAGATGTACTCCTCCAGAGTACTATAACATTCTAGGTTGAGAACATTGTATTCTGGACATTCCACAAATGCCCCTGTAGCTGGTGTGCGTGTGGGAATTTCGGTGTTTCATGTCGGGCAAACAACACAAAGATCATCTGAAACTCCTGGTATCTCCGAATCTGTAGCAAACTTAGACTCATCCTCTGTGGCAGGCAAGCTGGAAGAAGTCTCTCTCACATCTGGATCGTAGATTTTCCCCTCAGGAATAAGGGTAAATTTTCTGCCTCCTGTTGGCGTCTTCTTTCTTCACGCAGGAAAGCTCTATGTTTTAGCGGTTGGCATTTTTGTTTTGAGTTCTTTGAAGCGGTGCATCTGGCAGTCTTTCATCATTAGCAGTGAGTTGGCCTCTGATTGGTGCAGTTATCATAGACGGTAGGAGACTAGTCCCCTCCATCGGATCTTACTATATTATCACATTTTTCTCATTTAGTGAGGAATTCTCCCTGGTGTTGATCTTCAACAACGATGGTAGCCCTTCTTTTTCTCTATGGCTAACCACGTCCATCAGGGGACCCCCATAGTCCATGTCAACTTGACTGAAGTCGATGACGAAGTCTATGGTGCCACCCTGCGGTGCCCTTTCCTCGTTAAGTGAGAGGTTCCAACCATCTTTAAAAGGAAAAATTAGCTGCTATCCTGAAATTCTTTCTACAAATGATAGAAAAAACATTAAGACATGAAAAATATCAGTGCATTGAAATTAAGCAGGAACAAGAACAAAACAAAGTGGTTTTTAGAGAAAATTTTTAGTTTTATATTGGTGAGAAAATTGTTTATTTATGCGTATATATCTCCTTTTTTTAGTAAAATATCTAACTTTTAAATGTAGAGAAGAGAAAATTGAAGTATGTAGCTTCAAAATTTTTCATTTTATTGAGGATAATTTTATTACCAAATTTTGGACCCGGTCACTTATGTTTGGCCAAATTAATAACCCCAAAACAATTAAAATTTCAAAAAGGCAATTTCAAGCAGCATCAAGTTGCATGGTATGTCTTCAAGTATCATCCGTTGTTGGGCAACATGGGTCTTTCACCTCAAAAATCACTAGCTGGTAGGTTCCTTCTGTGTAGACTTTTTCTAAGACAAATGGTCCTTCTCAAGTTGACTCAAATTTTAAACCTATCTTAAGGCATGCAAGAACATGCCTTTTGAGAATAAGAATGAGGTCACCAATTTTGAATGTCCTTGGGCGGACCAATTTGTCATGGGCTTGTACTATCTTTGCCTGGTAAAGTTCCAAATGCTGTTGTGTTTCTAGTCATTTTCCTTCGAGACTTTCCAGAAGTACTCTTCTTAAGGTCAAATTGTCATAGACACATGAAGATAACCCATAAATATTTCTTCTATTGTAAGTTGATTGGTGACAACGACTTTGAGAGATAGTGTCTTGACCTCTAGTGGTAGTATGTCCTCGGACCCGTACACGAGCATGTAGGGTGTACATTGAGTGGGAGTCCTGAACGTTGTCCGATAGGCCTACACAGCTTCTAGAAATCTATTATGCTAATCTCTTTTGTTTTCCTCCAGTGTCTTCTTCAAAATCTATACCAGTGTCTTGTTGAAGGCTTCATCCAGGACATTTATCCCGAGATAGTAGATCGTAGAGTATCTTCAGTGTATCCCGTGCCGTTTGATGAAATTGTTGATTTTTGTGCTTTTGAAGGCTATCTCATTGTCAGAGATTATTTTGCACAGAACTCCAAAATGGTAGACGACTTGGCTTTTGAAGAACTGAAAGACATGTTGTATTGTAACCTCTCGTAACGGCACTGCCTCCGCCCATTTGGAAAAGTAATCTGTAGCAGCAAGTATAAATCTTTGTCCTTTAGAGGATGAAGGGTCTATCAAACCTATTATATCCTGTTTCCCAACACTCGAATGGCCACGAAGCAACGGTTGGGTGTAGCACATTTGGAGGTTGGTGCTAGACCACCCCATGCACTTTGCACTGCTGACATCTTCTGGCTATATCCATGCAGTCGGACATCATTCCCAGCCAATAATATCCGAGTCTCTTGATCTTTCTTTTGCCCTAACTGATGAGCGCCACACAATCCGACATGTTTCTCTTTGATAATATTTTGTTCTTATACTTTGCTTAAACATTGTAGCCACATCTGATCGAATGATCTTCTGTAGAGGACATCACCCACTAAGGCGTATGACATAGCCCTTCTTGTGATGTGGTGTGCCTCAGACTTGTCTTCCGGTAGCTTTCCAGTTTGCAAATATTCTATTAATGGTTTACGCCATTCTTCATTGATATCAGCAACTGCAATCATCGTTTCTTCTTCTTTTCCAAGCTTGTGTAGATTTTCGAGGTCAATTCGAGACAAAACCTATCTTCCTTATACTGTAATGTTAATAGAATCCTCCGGGGGATCTGCCAATTCTTTTGCAAGCTTTTCTAGAGTGTCAGCATGGGCATTATCTCCCCAAGGAATCCGGTAGAAAGTCACATTGGGAATCTGCTCCAACAACTTTATCATGTACTGATGGTATTCTGCTAACCTTGAGTTCAAAATATTGTATTGTCCGGCGACTTATTGGATGAAGAGCTGTGAGTCGCCATAGAAAACAATATCTATTATATACATCGAGATTGCTAATTACAATCCTGTAATTAAGGCTTCATATTCTACTTCATTGTTGGTACTCAACTCTGTCAGGTGGTATGAGAACCTCAGCATACCCTTATCTGGTGTGATGAAAACTAACTTCAAACTGATTCCTTCTTTGCCTGGTATAACTGTGCCTGATCCTTTATATTTTTTGGCCGATGAAGCTCCGTTCAAGTACATCTCCCAGCGTTGTGCATAGGAGATTTCCATTTGTAATACTTTTTCATCTAGTAATTCGTCATTAAGAGGAGACCCAACCGGAAGTTCGTGTGCAGTGAGAAAATCTGCTAAATCTGCTAAAATTTGTCCCTTGATAGCACGGAGAAGTTAAAAAGTTATATCAAATTGCAACAAAATCATCGATCATCTGGCTAAATGTCCAAAGAGTGTTGGCCAGGTCATCAATTATTGCAACAAATTAACTTTCAAGATTAGGGTAATATTATGAGAAAACATGTAATGTCTGAATATTTGGGAGGCAAAAATTAAAGCTAGACAATGGTTCTCAATTGGTGGATACCTTATCTCTGTTTGTATTAAACGATGGGTCAATAAACGATGACTCAAGTAGTATAGTGCATTTTCTTTACCCTTGTCATTAACTTGGGCTAAGAGGGCTCCAAAAGAGTCATCTAAGGCCGCAGTATAAAGTATCAATGGTTTTCCTGGGATAGGGGTTGCCAAAACAAGAGGTGTCATTAAATATTGTTTAATGTTCTCAAAAGCCCCATGAAATTTCTCTTCCCAAACAAATTTGGCATCGTTTTTAATTAATGTCGAGAAGGGCTGACACCTACTTGAGAGTATAGATATAAAGCGCTCAGATATGTCAACTTCCCTTGGAAGGAACGTAGTTGTTTTAAGATTTTGGGAGGAGGCATTTCCAAGATAGCTTTAATATAATCCGGTTTGATCTCAATTCCCCGATGACGGACAACAAATCTTAGAAATTTCCCGGAGGTAATCCTGAAGGCGCACTTTAAGGGATTCATCTTAAGGTCAAATCATCGTAACCGTTCAAACATGACCTCAAAACATACAAATGGTCTATTTTCATTTTATGCTTGATGAATAAATCATCCACGTAGCATTCCACTTGGTTGTGAATGAGATCATAAAAAATCTTCTTCATGGCTCATTGATATTTTGCTCTGGCATACTTCAACCCAAATGACATCACTGTGTAGCAGAAAATCCCGATAGGTGCCCTGAAGGCTGTAAGTGCTGCATCTTCGGGAGCCATCTTGATTTGATTGTACACCAATGATCCATCCATAAAGGAGAAAATTTCATGTGTCAAAGCGATGTTCACCATAATTTCTGGTATTGACAATGGAAACTCATCCTTTGGACACACTTTGTTCAAATCTCTGAAGTCGATACATACACGGATTTGTCAATTTTTCTTCTTAATCGGTACAATGTTAGCTAACTGATCCCGATATTATTTTATATGTAGAATTTAAGAAGTTGATACTACTACTTGAAGATTTTAATCCCCGGTAATGACACCGAAAACTTGATCCCAAGCAAAGTAAGATTTCAATTATATTTTTAGGGATTCTATGCAAGTATACGTATCATTATCAAGTAATATAGGGATTTCTGATTAAGCCCCAAATATTGATCCCACGGAGATCGAGGTTAATCACGGTGACTTTCAAGGGAAATTCTAGTTTAAAATAACACGCCCTAGCTTGGAAGGTCGATAAAGTTTTGGTTTTGATTATATTCTACAACTACTCACTACACATAGAGAAGCAACAAGAACTTTTCATTGAACACCACTTTAAAAACATTTGTACAAAGTACTTAATTTAAAAACAAATACAATGAAATTACTTATCTCTGATAGAAATCAAACTCTCCTTGTATAGCAAAAGCAATCTCCTTACAATCCTCTCCAAGAACAAAGTGAAAAGAAAAGAAGAAATTCTCTCTCTTTCTCTCTCACCTTGCTGCCCCGCTTGGGGCTCACACCCAAGCCTTCTTCTCCTTCTCCAAGTCTTCTTCTCCTCTTCCAGTTAGTTTAAGAGTCCAAAAGTTATTTTAAAAGCATTTCCAATACTTATTTATAATTTTCCAAGAGATTCTTATGTGTCTCTTCAAAAATGTCCATTATCATTGAATATTCCAAAAGGTGCCTCAAGTGCCTCTTAAAACTCCTTAAAACTGCCCTAAATCATTCTAGAAAGTCTCTCTTATCATCTGCAATGAATTCCCCAAGACACACATGAAGCACCGCTTCAAAAATTGTCCAAATCTGATGTATATTCTAGAAGATATGATGAAAACCATTTTTTGCGCTTAAGCGCCCTCCTCTTGTCTGGTGGTGCCTAAGCGCAAATTTGGGCACTTAAGCGCCAGACATAGGCACTTAAGTGCTCAGGTTTGGCATCTCTGTCTAGTTGTGCCTAAGCACGATTTTGGGTGCTTAAGCACCAAGCACATGAACTTTAGTGTCTGATTTAGGTCTCCATGGCTCTGGTGTGCCTCCATTTGCTCAAGTTTGCTTCATTTTGGTCTTTTATTGTTCCTTTTGCTCCAATCACTCAAAATTCTTCAATTTGATGTACCTACAACCAAAAACACAAGAAAATATACTCTTAAAGTGCAATATCATTATAAAATAAAGCATAAAAAATATTACATTTTTAGGCGTATCAAAATCCTCCAAACTTAAACATTACTTGTCCTCAGGTAATACTATATTTTTTAAAATAATTTATGTAAGTTAGAGTTAATGGGTCATCCTTTAGAATTGCTAACATTTGTTCTAAAAATGTGATAGTTCAAATTAGAAGATCTTTTAGTGAATCATACTAGCCCATCGTCTAAAATATTTATCATCAAACTTGGGAATTTGTTTTCCTATCTAATTCAGAAATATATGCAGATTTTTCAAACTTCGGATTCTATGAACTTTACTTTCTAGACTTGAGAACTCTCTTAAAAATATTTTTTTACTAATATAAGTATAAGAAAAAGCTTAGGATTGTTCTAAGTTCTTAACTCTAGAAATATTCAAGTGAAATCAATTTTTGATTAGGACCTCTCCTCAAGCTTCTCCTGACCTTTTTTATTCTTTTTTTTTCATCTTTTTTTTTCTTTTTTTTTTCGGAATCTTTTTTATCCATTTATTATTTTTTCTTTTTTTTATGTGAGGATTACTATATCTGGAGAAGACCTTAAATAATTTTGAATTCCACTATCCTTCTCTAAAGTTAAAACTTACTACTTTCCTTCACTTGAAAAGATGCATATTTTTTTTAAGAAAACACTTTCTAAGAGAGCCTTAAATGTTTGAAAATAAGAATTCTAAAAATCCTTAATTTTTCAAAAAATACAATTTTTCCTACTAAAGATAGTTATTCATTTTCCTTAGTTCACCCTTTTCACCAAAAATATCAACTAAGTTTTCCTACTGCATTTTTAGACTTAAAATTCTAACATCTTTAAGATGACTCCACATAACAATAATCATTAAAAATAAAATACAAATTTATTTGTAGTACTTTTGAAAACATTTAAGGTTTAAATTTAAAACATTTTTCTTTTCCCCCCAAACTTAAGCTCAAACATGTATAACAATGAACTACAAAAATATGCGGGCATAAAGAAATTGCTGGATGATAATAAGTTTAAAATATTGAGATATGTTTTATCATCTATAAAGACTTATTTAACTTGACTTACAAACATAGACGCACAAACTCCAATACATAGACTCACAAATTCATGAACAAACAATGACAAAGGTTAATTTGATCTCCCTTCTACTCACATTTCCCCTCTTTACTTTTAATTTCTAACAGAAGAAACTACACTAATAAAGTGGGTGTATTATAAAACCTTGTATCATTATCACCCATGGACTAGAATTACTTTAATGTGTTACCAATTTCAGAGTTACTCTAAGTCTAAGGCATACACAATCTAGTAAATATAGTGTAATTCATCTAGATGTTGTTCACTAAGTAAGTTCATGACCTTACCTGGTGAAGATAAAGTCAGATAAAGGATGTAGTAAAGTTTACATGGAGTGTATCAAGTCCAAACACTACATGATTCAAGGTAATGCTCAGCTCCAGTTAAGAACTAAGTCGTAACATACTCGTCAACCTACTACTACCAAAAATCATATACAAATCTAGTCATGACGAAGGAATTACCTCACAACATTAATCCAATCCACTCTTACACATCAAACACAGATCAAAGTTTAACATCTAACTAATATCCAATCTAACATAACAATAATCACACTAAAAAGATAATAAAGATAACCATGGGTTGCCTCCCATGAAGTGCTTAGTCTAACATCGATGACTCGATGTATCCAATGTTTACTCTGGTTACCCCAGCATCAAAATCTCATTCATTTTATCCGTATACCACGAAATATGACATTCAGTGATTTTGAATAACTCTTTCTTAGGACATATTTTACTGATTTCATCATTCAATTCAGGTTTTTGTGATTGAGTCAAATTTGAAGATATAAAGACTAATAGTGTAGATGAATTTCCTAAATAGGTAAGCCTTAAAATTGTATGGGGTACATTCATCTTAAGTTCATGAGATTTTTCAACAGATTGAATTAAAATTTTACTTTTTTTTGGTAAAGTCCATCATTTTGCACCTCTCCTGAACATACATACAATCTTCTTTAAACAACATTTTCAACTCATCATGACATAGTACAATTCGATCTCCTCTATTAACATACTCACAAAAAATTTTCGGAAATGGTCTTTACTTAAATAATCAATTTCATCCATCCAAAAGCAATCGTCATCTTTTTTCTCAGTTGGATACTTCATAGCCTTTAAAACATCAAAAGTGGTTTCATGGTCATTAATATTCATAGTCAACTCTCCTTTTTATGCATCTATCATAGCTTGTCCAGTAACAAGAAAAGGTCTCCCCAAAATAATTAGATTTTCTTTATCTTCCTTCATATCTAATACAATAAA
>NW_018233203.1:81970-93203 GCF_001263595.1 Phalaenopsis equestris
TGTCTTGTAATCCCCAAACTTCCTTTTCTTGTTTAATATCTCCTTCATAAATTTTGCATAACTTGACATTTGTTCCAAAGCTTCAGTGAAAAGAATATTTATCATTAACTGTTTAAGTACTTCCATGAACTTTGAAAATTGTTTATCCAACTCATGTTGTCTAAGTTTTTGAAGAAATGGAGATGGTGGTCTTTCTAAAATAATTTTAGTTGGAGATATTAAATTTTCCAAATCTTTAGAAACATGTTCTTTAGGTCTTTTAGTTTCCTTTATTTTTCTCACAACTTCTTTCTCTTTTCTAACAACATCCTTTATCTCTCTTCCACTTCTTAATTAGACAACATTTATTTGTTCATCATTTTTCTCTTTAGGGTTGATCTCAGTGTTTCTAGGAAGTGTTCCTTGGGGTCTATTACTAAATGAATTGGCAATTTGTCCCAATGGATTCTCTATGTTTCTAATCGCAACATTTTGACCTTGCAACTGGTTTCCCATTTGCAGTACCACTTCTTCTATAGACATCTTCTTATTCTAAAATTGTTGATCATTGTTAGAGTTTGGTGGATATGCAGGTCTATAGTTTGTATTCCCTTGATTATTCCATCTTCCATAAGAATTTTCATGATTATTTTCCCATTCTTTTTTCCACCACCAGTGGTATGATACCAGTTAAAATTAGGATGGTTCTTCCAGCTTGGGTTGTAAAAGTCAGAGTACGGGTTCTTTATGGTATTTAAAGTCTTATATGACAAGTTAGAATTAATAATATTCCCTAATCAACTTTCCTTACTTACTGGACTAAATTGAGGTTGGTTCATTCCAAATTGGTCCAACTTCCTTGATATTGTAGCAACCTGAGATGTAAGAATTGCAATCACATCTGTATCATGAACACTGGCTACCTTTTTAGGATTTACCCTTGTAGATGGCCATTGAAATTCATTTGTAACAATTCTTCAATTAACGCATATGCTTCATCAAAGGATTTTGACATTAATGATCCACCAACGACAGCGTCAATTATAGACCTAAAGGATCCTGCTAACCCATTGTAAAAAGTTTGAATTATTAACCAATCAGGCAAAGCATGGTGTGGACACTTTGACATTAATGATCCACGAACGACAGCGTCAATTATAGACTTAAAGGATCCTGCTAACCCATTGTAAAAAGTTTGAATTATTAACCAATCGAGCAAAGCATGGTGTGGACACTTTCTTAGGAGTTCCTTAAATCTTTCCCAGACTTCATATATTGATTCCCCTTTATACTGACAAAATGAGATAATATCATTTCTAAGTTTAGTTGTCCTTGAAGGTGGAAAACACTTAGCTAGGAATTTCTGAGTTAACTCATCCCAATTTTTAATAGAGCCAGGTGCTAATGAGTATAACCACATTTTATCCTTATCCCTTAGTGAGGAAGGAAAAAGCCTTAGTCTAACAGCATCGTTTGACATGTCGTTATAATGAAATGTAGCACAAAGTTCTAGAAAACTTGATAAATGTAAATAGGGATCCTCCGAAGGAGTTCCCCCATATTGGTTGTTCTGCGCCAGTTGGATAACCGCTAGATTAATTTCAAATGAGTCAGCTTCTACGATAGGGGTTTGTATACTTGAGTGAATTTCATATATCGTAGGATTTTCATAATCCCTCAATGATTTATGATGATTTTCCAAGTTATTATTTTGAATGTTTCCATTTCAATTTCTAGTTTTTTAAGCCTTCTGGTTTTTTGATTTTTTTCTTTTTTTCTAACTCGGGATCATAAGGCATAAGTCCTGCAGATCCTTTATTTTGCATTGGCAACACAACAAACAACACATTAAATATTAAACAAATAAAATAAAAAATATATTCAACACAATAAAATATTTTCACAAACACATTATTTTTCACACAAATAGTTTTTTTTCACAATACTTTTTCATAAAAAAACACTTTTCACACAAAAATAGTTTTTACGCACTACAGTTTTCCAAGTCTAAGCTTAATTACTTTTGAACTAAGCCTAATTACTTAAACTAAAATTCTCCTAATAGTCAAGATCAACTCTTGCAATTTCTGATAACGGCGCTAAAAACTTGATCTTGATATTATTTTATATGTCGAATTTGAGAAGTTGACACCACTACTTGAAGATTTTAATCCCCGGTAATTACACCGAAAACTTGATCCCAAACAAATTAAGATTTCAATTATATTTCTTGGGATTCTACGCAAGTATACGTATCATTATCAAGTAATATGCTTTCTGATTAAGCCCCGAATATCGATCCCACGGAGATCGAGGTTAATCACAGCGACTTTCAAGGGAAATTCTAGTTTAGAATAACACGCCCTAGCTTGGAAGGTCGACAAAGTTTTGGTTTTGATTATATTCTACAATTATCACTACAATACTACTTCTACTCTTAAACTAAAATACTTAGTGAAAATCAGAAAGTGGGGTTTACTATATTAAAAGCACTCTTCTTCATGCAATTAAATTAATGACATGTGTAAAAGTAAAACAAGTTGTGAGAGAAGTTAGGAGCAATTATATTCTTTACCCTTACTAGAGATGCTATAAAGAACATTAGTTAATCTAAAGTTTAAATAGTTTTGAAGACGGGCTAGGCAGGGAAGATACTAGCTCTCACTCTAGAGTTCCCTCTTATCCCTCCATTTGGAGGCTAACATCTCGCTTCAAAACCTAAAATAATAGACCAAATTATGGGACTTTAGCCTGTTATTCTAAAGTCCTCTAATTCTACACCCATTAAAGATTATTTCCCGATTTAATTGAACTTAACCATATGGACTATATTCTCATCCATAAAATCTCATGTGATTCTACCACAGTTGATTGATACAATATCATCACGGATCTTACATGTTCTCACAACAGATTTTAACATGCAAGTTGATCAAGTTTACATGTAAATGAAGAACAAAGTAAAATAATCACAATATATTCTCACTCTACTCAATTCTATATCCTACACATGCATACTAACTCATTATAAGAGGGGAGTAAAGAAAACTACTTACTACACATGGAGAAACAACAAGAACTTTTCCTTGCACAAGACTTTAAAAAAATACAAATAAAGTACTAAATTCAAATTAAAATACATATTTTACATGGAAAAATCTTCCAAAATAGTTAGAGCTCTAAAATTCTTATATAAGGGAATTCTCTCCACTAAGATTCCTCCTCAAAGAGAGCTTACTCATAAATTGTCAAAGTTTCTTAATGGTCATTTTTATTAGAGTCACCCCACTTAGGGCTCACACCCAAGCCTTCTTCTCTTCTTCAAGTCTTTTTCTCCTCTTCCAATTCGTTATAGACTTCCAGACTCTCTTTAAAAATATTTCCAAGCCTTTTTTTATAATTTCCCAAGAGATGCATATGTATATCTTCAAAACTGTCCATATTCATTGAATCTTCCAAATGGTGCCTTAAGTGCCGCTTCAAATCTCCATATAATTGCCCCAAATTCTTCTATAAAGTCCATTTTATGTTTTCCAATGAATTTCCTAAGAGATACACAAAGCAGCGCTTCAAAAATCATCCAAATTTGATGTATATTTTAGAAGTTATGTTGAATGCCGTCATCAGCGCCTAAGCGCCAATTCTGGGGAGTTTAAGTGCCCCCTTCTCTGTCTGGTGGTAGCTAAGTGCCATTTTGGGCACTTAAGCACTGGGCGCAACCACTTAAGTGTCCAGTTTAGGTTCCCATGGCTCTAGTGTGCCCCGATTTGACCAGATTTGCTCCAATTTGCTCCGTTTTGGTCCATTTTTGTTCCTTTTGCTTCAATCACTCCAAACTCTTCAATTTGATGTACCTACAACCAAAAACACATGAAAACATACCTTTAAAATGCAATATTATTATAAAATAAAAGATAAAAAATAGTACATTTTTAGGCGTATCACTAACCACGTGGAGTATTGCTCTTTTTTTTACAAAGTTAGTGTTTATTAACTTCTTCACCTTGGCAATGACTTGCTGCTCTATCTTGAGGCACATTCTTCTGGGAGCTTATTTTACTGGGGTAATATCTTTATACACCCCGAGTTTATGAACTGCAACTTCTGCTGACAGTCCTAGCATTTCATCATAATTTCATGCAAAGTGATCTTTGAATTTTATTAATAGTATAATCAAATCTATAGATTCTTCATCATTGAGTAGATAACTTATAAATGTAGGTTGGGGTTGATCTTCTATCTCGAGGTTAAGTTCCTTCAATTCATCAATAGTTGACTTGATTTCTTCCTCAAATTATGGTGGGACATCTTCTATTAGCTGATCAGTAGAGTCATCCACTATATCGAGGCAATTCTCTTCTGACTCACCAGTAACAACCATGCAAAATTCGGAATCATCGACTGGTCCGACTGTACCAAATCCGAGACCCTCTTTTGAATTTGGAGTTTGACTTTTACTATTCAATAATTTTTCAAAAAGTTGAAATTTATCTTTTGGTATTTGTTTTGGCAAGTGTTCTCATTGAATTAACTTTTGAACACAAGGCGAGAAGTAACCAAAAGGCAATTCCATTAATTCATCAGGATCCTCATCCAAATTAACATAATTTTCAAGATTATTAGAAGTAGAAGTACGATAAAATTTGATCGGATTTGAACCAGTGCTATTTGAACCAGTGCTACGAACTTCCTTAACCTCTAAACTCTCGACCTTTTGAGGGAGAATCAGAGTAAGGGTCATGGTGTTCACATAGTGGTTTATTCGATCATACATTGTCTCATATTCGTTTTTCTCTGTATCTTCTAAAGATATCTTGTATTGAGGTTTCTTCTATTTTGTTATCATTATTTCATCTTCAGAACTTTCTTCATCATCAATGTCGGTGGTCGGCCTAGTCCATTCAAAAATTAAATTGGTTCTTGCTCGTCCACGTCCTCAGCCTCAACCTTGGGTGAACGAACTAAAAGAACCCCCACCAACTCATTACAAAATAGTGGTGGAAGATTGCTGAAGCGAAGTTGAATGGCCTTGACTTTGTAATTCTTTTGAATCTTCATTTTTATTTGTTACAATTTCATGAGTGAAGACAGTCCTAAAGTAGTCTCCTTCAGAGGTGCGTAGTAGGTGGCATCTTCATGAATGTCAACCTCATGAATTGAAAACGGATGTAAATCTCCCTTGATGCAATGTTCTTGTCCTATGTTCTTATCCTGCTTTTTAGTACTTATTGCACTGGTGTAGAGACGATGGAACCATGTTGTATTTTTGAATCCATGGTTAACCAAGTAGAGCATTAAAAGAAGTCTCGGTGTCAATAATATGGAATTTAGCAATTGTTACTAGTTCTCCAACCTTCATAAGTAACGTAATTCATCCAAGGGCTCTCTCTCCCTTTTGGTTGAATCCTTTTAGCATCATTTTATTGGTCATAAGCTTGTGAGCTTCAATGTCCAAATAGGCTAATTTTCATAGGCTCATTAAGTTGAGGGTTGCTCTAGGATCTACCAAAACTCTAGACAACACAAATCCGCCAATGTTAATGGAGATATAGAGTGGACAGTTATGGTCGGCGGTACCGAGTAGCAAGTCTTCATCTATGAATGTTACCCTAGATTGTTCTTTCAACTGGCAAACTTCATCGAAGGATGTGCTGGCCAACTGGGCTAAGCAAATATCTGGGTCAAGCAAAGTTGTAACCAGAGACTCTCTCATCTCCTTTGACAGGATTAGAGCATCGTATATACTTAATTTGGCTGGTAGCTTGCTAAGATGAGCTAACACATTGTAATCCACTTTGTATGATCCTGCAATCTTTACTTGATTATGTATTTCTTCCACTGATGGAGGTGGAGGTAGCTCTTCTCGAGTTACTATTTGCTTTCATTTATCCATTGGAGCTGACCTCAAGGGTAATACTCTCCCGCTCCTCAAGTTCACTTCTATAATTTCATCTTCTTGTGATACTATTATTGAATCTTCCGGTGTTTCTTCTTTGTTGAAAAGATCTAAGTTGATGGTGAGTGGTGCACTATGGCACTCGAGGATCGGTTCCTCACTCTCAGCGCTATCGTAAGCGGTGTTGTAGATGTTTTCTTTGGCCTTGTTAACGAGTTCATCATACTTAAGCATGATTTAAGGATTGTTTTGGGAATCAAGATCAAAATTAGATTGATCATAGTTGATCACTTTATCACTAGAAACAGTTACAATGTAGCCAAAATTATAATCATTATGTTCATAAGATCCCGGAGGAACAAAAAGATAACCATATAAGGTCAGGAGTGGATCGAGGATTTTTTTCCCCGAATCCAAGACAACCAATCTAGCAAAGGCAGTCCCTATCCTACCCCCTGTGCTATCAGTCTTCGTGGTGTTATTCTTCTTCTTCTTTTTCTTTAATGATGATGATTCTTCTGGTGAAATCTTCATCTTGGGCTTGGTAGGCTGAAGACTCTGAATAGAGGTTTGTCTTGAAGCAGACTAGATTTGTCTTAGGACCCTCTTGAGCTTGTTCCAAGTCGTACTCCATCTATCCTTTCCAGTATACGTGTCAATCAGAGAGATTAGCTCAGCCAAAATCATATTTAAGGAACCTTTTTTAGGCTCTTCTAAATATTCTTTCGGGATTGTTATATTTCCTTCCTTAAGATTTTTCTCGATCCAATCATTGAAGAAGCCAATCTTTGAAGAAGAAACATCCCTCTATAGTGTGTCCAAGCAATCTGTGATATGGACAATAATTTGCTTGATCCTTCTTGTCGACCTCTTCGGATTTCTTTGAATCTTGTAATCTGAACTCATGCTTCTTCATCAGACTTCTGAACATCTGGATATCGCTTCATCTTTGAAGGAATACAATACTTTCTATCATTCTACTAAAGATATTCTCTTATTCTTTGCCCGGTGTGATCCTCCCTAATGCAGTCGCTGGGTGAACTGGACATACTGTTGTGTCTGTTGTCGAGCATGCTGTGACGACGACTGATGGAAGTTTTCTGCATGTATCTTCATTAGTTGTTTTCTTTATCGACCATTTCCACTATTCCAGACTTCTTTTCAAATACTCTGGTCGTCTTGGACTTCTCGGCCTTCTCGTGAGAATCCATATGTTTGACTTCTTCTTGAAGATTACTAGCTTTGCTGAGTAGCTTCTCGAAGGATTTAATGGTGAGTACCTTGATCATGAAAGCTACTGGCCCATGGATGCTCATGAGTAAGATCTCAATTGCATGATGTTCCTGTAGCTGAGGTTCACATTTCATGCTAAGGTGTCTCCACCTCAAAATGTAGTCCATTAAAGTCTCGTTGGGCTTCTGCTTCTCAACTACGAGATCTCCAAAAGACACATGATGTTGCGCTCTGGCAAATCTTTTCACGAATAATTATTATAACTCGGTGAATGTCTTAAATGATCAGTTGGGTAGTTTGACATACCAATTGAAAGTGATTCTTGACAGGCTACTGACAAAAACTGACAAACTGTTGAAAGAGTAGAGCTTCGTTACCTCCAGTATTACCACAACAGGCTTGGAAATGTGTTATGTGCTACCTGGGAGTGCGACCTGGGATTTCCAGTCCCATCAAATATCTTAAAGTTTAGCGACACAAAGACCTTAGGGTAGGGTACAACATTGAACTCCTCCGAGTAAGGTCTACCTTTTAAAACCAATGCACCAACCTTAGATTGGGCTAAGGCCTCCCGAACTTGCTCAACCATTTGCTTAAATTCCTTTTCTGGCATGGCACTTGATGGAGATCCTTCTTTTGTTGATCATCTCTATTTTTTTAGGAAACTTCTCTCTTTTCATTTGTGATATGTATAATCTCCAGTTGATTGACTTCTGAAGTGGCTAACTATGGTATTTGAGACTGTCTCTGAACTGTGGCCATGGAGGTCATGGCAGTGGCCATCTCTTCCATTCTTTTCTCCATTTGGCTAATTTGATCATCCCTTAAGAAAACAGCTCTACGCAGCTCATCTATGGCATTCTCTTCAATGAGAGGTTGGGTGTTAAATGCAGATGCAGCGGCTCTGGTCTCGATGATAGGCACATCCATGCAATCTTCCTCGAGGTAATCATTGAAATCAAAATCTTCATCATCATCAATGGAAACTCCATATTCTCAGGCTAACTCATAAATCTCAACCCTGAGCTTTTGGACCTTTTCTTCATTAAACGATTATTGTAGCATCTTGAGATCTGGAGGAATTGGATGGATATCCTCCAATTGTTTCTCCATCTTGCTAGCAATTGTTGGGACAATGTCAGATACTTCGGACCCTGGCTTCCTACCACGATCCTGTCTTGCGGGCTTACTGGATTGTTTCGGTACGACAACCTTGGGTATCCATACCCTTTTCTTTGACGGAGAAGTCTTGTCTTGAGATGGAGTGTCTCAGCATAAAGATCAGCATGTCAAAGAGAAGTATGCTCCCCATGGTGCGGACCAAATACGATACTGGGTAATCTCTTCGTCTTATCCTTCAAAATTGTAAGAACATCATTGTGACCAGTAATTGGTGGAAATTTCGGACACAGACATGAATTAACTGGTCGACGGCCAGTGAGTCTAGTGGTAGTAGAATCAGTAGTAGTGATGGTGGTATCAACTTTGCTTCCCGTGCAAAACCAGACGGGAATGCGAGCAGGCAAGGTTTCAGTTGATTTTCAAGAGTGTCTGGAAGATATGATGTCCTGTAAAATTTCTTTCTTCATGCAAGGGGATACTGCACATCCCACTCATTTGAGTAACTCACCAACTGAACAACCTTCTTTAGCAGTTAATTTCTGGAAAACTGTACTAACTCGGGTGATAAGAGTAAGCTTGTTCTTCTCCCCACCATGTCCATGAGGTGACAGTAAGGTAGCAGAGATCTTTTGGATACTCTTGTACATGTTAGTATCCATTAAGGGATGGAGCCTACTCCCTTGCAAAAGTGGATAGATCTCCTGTAATCCTGACTCTTCCTGGTACTTCATCAACAGGTACCTCTATAGAACTCTGGGCTTTAATAGCCCTCTGAACCTTTCATCTACGATTTTTCCTTTGGGTTTGGGTTAACAGTGCAGTCCTCAAACTCAATCCAATCTCAAATATAGACAACGGGACAACAAATCCTTCAGTCGGGTCTTTGACGATCATAACTTCTTTTCCCTTAGCAAAAATAGAAACTGCAGGGTTGGTAGGTGCCATGGTGGCGGTAGTCTTGATCTTCTTATAAGAAGGGAAATCCTGAGGGTAATTTAGGTTAAACTTGACAGACGGCTCTTGAACCTCTGGAGCAATAAACTTCATTATGAAGAACGGGGCTTTACCGAGAATGACCTCAAGGTCTTCAAATTTTGCTCCAAACTTGATTATGGGAGCGACATTACGAGCATCGTGGCTCATCGACAGGTTGCAAGAAAAAGTGAACGTTGGGAACGCCAATGCAAAAGCTTCAAAAAGAAAGCTCTGGGGTTAGCTATTTGTCCAACACCTTGTAATCTTAGTGTGAGCACTAAACATTAACAAAGGTCGATCTGTAAACTGGGTAAGTCTTTATTTAATTTATGGAAATTTCAAAGCTTAGTAAAAATAGTTTGAAAGTAGAAAGATTTAATTAATATAAAGAAAATTAAAGAGCACACGCAACACTACACGATCAGATTTAATTTACAAAATAGCAATTTAAACTCAAAAGGGAAAAAAATGCAGTTCAGGACCCAATGCGAGACCAACTTAACAACGCACAATGCCCAGGTGGAACTAGTCCACCAACACACCTATTGGAGGTTTGACCCCACACAAAGATCAAAAAGTCTTTAATGGCCTCCTGAACCTCCCTGTTTGTAGGTGATTGAATAGACGGTCTTGAGTCCAAAAGAGTTGAACCGTACTCTCCCAAGATAAAATTGGGTAAATCATGCCAAAAAAAGAAGGGTAATTTGGCCCATGAGGGACATGAATACATTACCGATGTAAGAAGATAAGATTTCTTGATTTAAATGTAAAAAGAAGCTAGTCCCCGGCGGAGTCGCCAGAAGCTGGTTGTCGACGCTATTTTTGGTTGGAGAGTTGCCTGTAAGAAGTTGTCGGTCAGCGGAATCAAAATCTCGTCGCCCACTTCAGAAGGACGTTTTAATTTACATATATATTTAGTTTTAGAAAAATATGAAATCAAACTGACCCCATATTTTTCATAGTTAAGATGAAAGAGCGTTGTACCTTAAATCCTGTATCTATCCTGAAGGATAAACACATGACTTGAGGATGAGACTCAATCAAATAAACTAAGGAATATATGACATCCATTTGGTTTGTGAAATCTTTGTATTTTCCGACAAGTTCCCCTATTTAATATAAAAAATCAAATAGGGTTTATATTAAGCTGGGTTCGGACATGCTTCCTATAAGGGCAAGCCCCTATAGTTAATTACATCTTAAATGACCAAAGTCACCTAAGAAGACTCTCGATAAAAATCAGAAAATATTATCTTCAAGGAGTTTCAAAGGGTAGGAATTTTCAATGAGATCGAACGTAGAAGTGTGAAAGGGGATTGATACAAATTTGGAACATTTTTTTGTAGAGTCCAAATGAAGGAAGAACTAGGGGATGTCACAGATCCAGAGGAGATCATCAGTGATTTCCCAATCTACCCTATGGTTTGGCTTCAGTTTTGAGGAGAAATATTTAGGTGTTTCATTATGCCAATTTTATTAGTTAGGGCTTACATTCGTACGAAACTATCACACAAATAACCTGGAAGATGTGAGGGTTTAAGTCGTGATAAACGATAACCTCAAAATCCTAAGACGAGTTAGGGCTTATATTGTATAGCAGGGTTATACGAAAGGACTAAAGATAAGGTGAGGATTCACATTGCATAAGCAAGAAACCTCAAAGTAATATAGCTTTGTTGCTTATATCTAAGGAGGGAAGATTGGTTTTGTTGAGGAAGACAGGTTTTGCTGTTGAAGATGGCCGTATTGCCCACCATGCTACCTCCAAACTCCTTGCCGCGATGAGTTTGAGTTTTCAATTGTGTCAAGTTATGATGTTAAAACAGATGGCCCTATGGTTGAAGTTCTTTAAATTTTTATGGGGGCATGTTAAAGTTGATTAGAGCGACACCAGTTAGGATCCTACGGTTCCTTCGTTCCAGCACCACTATTTTTTATTGGATTCACTTAATTCAAATGAATTTACTAAACTCAACTTAATGAGTTCCATAATTTCATTTAGACCGTGGGAAGCCTTGTTAGCAACCG
>NW_018233203.1:94077-105032 GCF_001263595.1 Phalaenopsis equestris
CTCCTTGAATTAAGCCTAAATGTTAATTAAGGCTAAATTTCCAAAATTACACATTTGGCCCTAAGGCTCTATCACTTCATAATTCATCAAATTTAATTCAAATGACTTTAAAATTTTTATCCTACCTCATTCATGGGTCAATTAAGACATCAGAGGAGAAAATATGATTTTTCAGAATTTATTTTATTTTATATAATTATTTTCACGCAAAAATAGGATTTTTCAAAGAAAATTCCTAACTTGACCAAGGTAAATCCTAATCTCTTGAATTTTTTATTGGAAGTAGACCTAGACTAGAGAAGCTTGTAGACCAAATTTCATGTTTTTTTTAAATTTTATTTGAATTTTAAGAATTATTTTAAGATCTGAGGTATTTATTAATTATAAAATATTTTAGACAGAGAAAATTAAGCTTAATATTTTTGAAAAATTCTTCTGAGGTCAGAGAACTCAAAGGAAAAGATTTTATATTTTTCTAAATTTTATTTGATTTATTGGCATTATTTTTAGTGAAAACCCATTTTAGCTTTTAAAAATTATTTTTAAGCTTTGAAATTCAATATCTTTATTTAGAAAAATAGGAAAAATATTCTAATTATTCTTAAGTGCTTAGGAAGCAATTTAGAACATTTTCATGAATTTTATTATTTTTGTGATTTTTATGGATTTTTAATTATTTAAATATTTAAAATAGGTTAAAAATTAAGTTTTTATTTTAAATATTATATTGTTTTTAGAAAATACCCCTCATCACTGAGAACTAAAAAACCATGTTTTATAATTTTTCAGGTTATGTCTTGATTTTTAAAAATCATTTTAGAACCAAAGATGTTATTTATCTTTAAAAATCAACTTATGTTACCAAATGAACTCAAAATAATTTGGAATTTTTATGGTGAGTTCTCTGGATCCTAGAAAATAGTGGAGATAAAAAATCAAGTCATTTTGTTGTTTATATTTTCAAAGTGATTTTGGGTTTTTAAAGATTTGGTGTATTTAGAATGACTTGGCTTATAACAGATTTTCCCAAAGGCTCTGTGGTCATCATAAACCTTTCAAAATTTTCTTGGATTTTTGTAAGCAAAATGCTAATTTCCATGATTATTTTAAGAAAATAATGCACATAAATTTGAAAAATGTGATTCTCTATTTAAGGACCTCCTCTGACTTTGGAAAAAATCAGGGAATGTTCTCTAAGACAGAGGCAACAACATGCTAAAATTTCAAGTCATAGTGTGATTACTACATGAATGGAGAATCAAAACATCCAAATCAGTATTTAATTAATTAAAAATAAAATATGCATCAAACGGACTCCAAATCATTTTCACATTGTTCTCCTCTATTCACTGAGCAAGAGAGTATTTTTATTTTATTTTTGTGATTTTTTTTCTACACCAAGATATGAATTTTGAAGTTAAGGGTCATTTTCTAAATTTTTTTTAATTCCTTATTTATCTATTTAAACGCACGGCGTTGACTGGATCCTACGCCATGTAGACCTTAGGAAACTCTGAACTCCATGTGGCGCGCTCCCATTTATCGCCGCCATCCACATAAGCAGCCACGCGTCCCGCTGTTTGTGTAAGGAAGCATTGTCCGGCTTCATCTCGACCGTCCATCCGATAAACGCACAATCAGACGGCTCCCCGTCATCGTCCCCGATAGCCTAGCCTAAGAACCGTACATCTTCTAGCCTTAAGATCTCTCTCATTTCTTAACCAAATTAAGTGAATTTTTTTTTAAAATGCTCGTCTAGACTACAAGAACATATCCTCATGGTTATGATGCCATGAAATCAACTCAAAACAAATGAAGAGTTCAAATAGGCTCAGGAAAATATAAGTTTTATACCTTGGCTATGAGAAGTGAAGCTTTAATTAAAGGGTCTTGGCACGTTCGTTAGGATCCAAGGAGGCTAGAGATTGAGCCTTTGGTCTTGGTGTAAATCCTACGTATGATTTTGATCATGACTGATTTTGGGTGTTGGTCTAGAGCTATTATAGAGGATATTTCAGAGGGTAATTTGATGGGGCTTTGTTTTCTCTTATTGTTGTGAAGGTGTGGGCACAATCAATTGAAGTTTGGTGGATTTTTCAGGGGAGTCCTGATTCTGCCCTAATTTTTAAGCTCAAAATTAGGGTTACACTGGGGGAATCAAGGCAATGGAGTAATTGGAATGGGCTGTGGAGGTCTCAAAGAAGCTTTGTGAGTGATTTGGGAAGCTTTCTCTGAGAAAAATTTAGCACACCTCCCATGGCCGTGGAGGTGAGTTTTTTTATAAAAATGGCCATGGGGTGGCTCTCAGGGCAAATGTTTGGGTGCAGTGTGGTGCTTAGGTGGAGGGTAGAGGAGCTCTACAATTTGGTTTGGCTGAGCTGGCCTATAGGTTTGATTTGGGTGAAGTTCCATGGGGGTGGCTCTTGGCTTTGAGCTTCTCTGGTGACTAGGACAGCCGACCATGACAGGGGGAGGTGGCTAGGTGCTCAGGGCATCCAACGGAATCTGTCAAAGCAACTTAATGCAATAAGGTTTAGTTTTGGTAAGGGTATCTTAAGCATGTGCATTTTTAGAAATAAAATCCCTTAATTTGGGGGACCTTTGGTCCATGGCTTAGTTTAGGTGGTTAGATGGGCTTTGGCTCAGTCTTAGGGTCTAGTCCATGGCTGAGGTGGAATTAATTTGCTGACTTTGGGGTAGTTAGGCCATCTTTAATGCATAGGTTCATTGTGGGTTCAAGTGTTCAAAATTTGGGTTTGGGCTAGGTTATCCATGTCAATTGACCCAATATATTGATCAAAATTATGTATATGATTGCTATGATAATTTTATGAAGGGTTGAAGTGATTTTGATTTCAATTGGTAGGTCAATTTGAGGGATTTTTGGAATTTGGTCAATTTTGAGTATGTTGGGCTAGACATGGGTCTAGGTTGGGTTAGCCTTGGGCTAAGTCCAAATTGAATGGTTCAAATTATCAAGGAAGGTGTTTTTAATACTTTTCATGAAGGGATGGAGTGGAAATTTTTGGGTTAAATCCCTTAATTTGGTGAGATTTTGAGATATGGCCAATTTGGGGCAAATTTGGGCTTTTGGACTTACGTTGAAATAAAAAAAATTGAGGTTTCACTAAGGCCAATTGAAGGTTAATTTTGTTGTATGGGGATGTTATGAAGGGTCTTCAACTCAAATTGTGGGAAATAAAAATTAGGCTCAAAGAATGGGTCAATTGAGCTTGGATTTAGTTTATTTTTGTCATATTGAAGTTGAATTTGAGTTTTGGATTGAAATTTATGGAGATTGGGATCAAATTGATGGACATTTGGAGTGATTTGGGGAAAATAAGGGCCTTTAGAGGGCAATTTGGGGGTTTTAATCAAAGATTGTCAAATTCCCAAAATTGGGTCATGTTATAGTTGAGAAAAATGAAACTGAGAATATTTGAAAGGTTTTGGGAATTTTTGGGATTTTTTGGAATTTTTGTAATTTTGGGGTAAGGAGGGGTATTTTGCTAATTTGGCCATTTTGGTGATTTTGGTAGTTCGGGTGTTTTCAAGGTGTTTGAAATGATTTTTGAACCAACTTGGGTATTTTTGGTAGATTTGGGAATTTTGGCCAAATTTAGGGACCCAAGGGTATCTAGGTAATTTGGGGGAGTTTAGGGGCAAATGGTGAAGTTGGATATCTTGGTAGAGTTGGAGTGCCAACCACCATCAATAAGGCATGGACCAATGGAAATCACATTTTGGGTCCTCTATGTAGTGATCTTAGCCAAACCCTAGCTCAGGGCTAATGGGTTTAGGGAACCACCTACATGAGTTTCCCAAAGGTTCAAGGGACCAAAGTTAGGAAATTCTGGGTTTAGGGTAGTGAGTGACTGTGAGTGTAAGTGATTGCAAGTGAGTGCCTTAGCCATAGACCAACACCCAGGGTTAACCCTAAGGTCCAGCAGTCCTAAGGGTGACTCATCTTGAGCTCCCTCATAATGACCCCACCTACTAAGTGCTACAGGGTAGGACTAATATGTGGGACTTCAAGTTGAGTAAAGAAGAGTTTAGGATTTCTAATGGTGAGGGTTCCTTGTCTAGTTTTCTAAGAATAGTCAGTAGGAAAGTCCTATGGCTAGACCTTAGGCTACTTAAGAGAAAAAATTAAATCTCAATCAAAAGTGTCAACACTGGTCCAAACACTAGTCAACACTATTTTTGGTTGTCGAAACACTGGTCGACACTATTTTTGGTCAAGGAGTTTCCCGTTGGAAGCTGTCGGTCACCAAAATCAAAATCTCATCACCCGCTTTGAAAAGACATTTAATTTATATAAATATATAGTTTAGAAAAATATGAAATCAAACCGACCACATATTTTTCATAGTTTCGATGAAAGAGCACTATACCTCAAACCCTGTATCTATCCCGAAGGATAAACATTAGACTTGAGTATGAGGCCTGATCAAATAAACTAAGAAATATATGAAATTCATTTCTTCTGTGAAACCATTTTTATTTGCCAATAAGTTCCTCTATTTAATATGAAGAATTAAATAAGGTTCATATTAAGCTGGGTTCGGAAAAGCTTCCTACAAGGGCAAACCCCTATAGTTAATTACTTCTTAGATAATCAAAGTTACTTAAAAAAACTCTCGATAAAAATCAGGGAATATTATCTTCAAAGAGGTCAAAAGGATAGGACTTTTCAACGAGATCATACAAAGAGGTGTGAAAGGGGAATGACACAATTTGGGACATTTTATTGTAGAGTCGAAAGGAGGAAGGACTAGCGGATGTCACAGATTCTGAGGAGAACCTCAGTGACTTCCTGACCTATCTTAATGTTTGATTTTAGTTTAGAGGAGAAATTATTCAAGTCTTTCATCTTGCAAATTTTATTTGTTTAGGGTTTACATTTATGAGGAATGATCACACAAATAGCCTGGAAGATGTGAGGATTTAGGTCATGACAAACAATAACCTCGGAATCCTAAGACGAGTTAGGACTTATATTGTACAAAAAAGCTATACAAAGGCCTAAAGATAAGGTGAGGATTTACGTTACATAATCAAAAAACCTCAAAATCCTATGGCTTGTTGTTTAATTCTAAGGAAAGATATGTTGTTGTAGATCCTCTTGCTGTTGAAGATGGCCATGCTGCCCACAATGCTAGATCCAAGCTACTCGTCATGACAAGTTTAAGATTTCTTATGTGTCAAGTCATGATATCAAATCAAATATCCCTATGGTTATGGTCATTTAAATATTATGAGGCATATTAAAGTTGATAAGAGCGACACCAGTTAGGATCCTACGGTTCCCTCATTCTGGTATCACTATTTTCAATTAAATTCACTTAGTCCAAATAAATTTACTAAACCCAACTCAATGAGTTCCATACTTTCATTTAGACTGTGGGAAATCTCGTTAGCAATCATAGGTTACCTTCTCTGAGGGATTCCCGATCATCCAATAGAGACGTCTTGATTTAGTTGTAATTGTTGTTTTGTGATGTTTGTGATTAAATTTAGAGTTGTTTTATATTTTGAATGTTGTGGCGGTGAGTTTTATCTTGATTGGTTTTAGTTTTATGGCTATACTAGCAGTTTTGGTGTTCATGCAGGGTGACATCGTTGTTTAACATCTAAGTTTTGTAAGTATAAAAATACAGTGTGGGAAGTATAAGAAAAGACTGTACTGTAAACTATAAAAGCGTACCTAGCGACTCTTCTCGTTCCACCACCTGAAAGGTCAGTACTTGCAAGGCATGTATACAATATTGCAATGAATTTAAATTGCAGGAGTAGAGGAAGGTTTAGCTACCAAATCCTAGGCTATGATTTTATTGAGACTTACAAGATCCTAGTGGATAATTTTAGAATAAAATATGACAAGTTCAATTTGCCCTTCAGAAAGTCCAATAGATTTCAAAATGTTCAAAGCATGACCTTAGATGAACTTAGTATATTGTTCCATTAACCATCCTAATTTAGAGTGTGGCTACCCGTTGCTCAGTGAAACTTGACAATTTAATTATCCCAAGGATAGGATACTCAATTAGTCAATTGATGTTTCATTTAAAAGTTATGTGAGTGGGTGCCCCTAAGGCAAGTTTAGGTTATTTAAGATTGCGGTGCCCAAAATTAAGTTCAGGCTTTTATTGTTTAAAGATGTTAATCACCAATTATGTTATCTTCTAAATATGATCAATTGGGTTTAGACATCGAGTCTATGTCACTACTAAGCTTTCAACAATCATGATAGGTGAAAAGGTGATTATCAAAATTTTGATTTCAGTGACATATATTTTTATCAAATGGTCAAACCATCCTCAACTTTGGGCTTAACAAAAGTGAATTTCCAGAGCCAATCACTTAAGAATCGTCTGATCTTAATTGACTTCCAAGTCATGAAGATTAAGAGGATTATGGTTTTATTGATGTTGTGCAAGAGTAGTGAGTGAGTTTCTACCTTTTAATCTCATTGTATTTTAAACATCCAAATATGTTTATTAAGATCAAAATTACCCTTTTTCTCTTTGGTTAATCCTAAATTTTGATTAGGGCACCAAAGTCTAAAATTTCCACTACCACTTTGCCCTTGGGGCACTTCACCTCATAACTCATTAAACACAACTTAAATGACTTTGAGGTTTTAACGTGTCATATTCATGAGGCAATTATAATGTTAGAGGAGAACATGTGGACTTCACAAAATTTTAATTTAATTTAGATAATTATTTAAATTTAGAAAATAAGATTTTCAAAAGTTAATTTATTTAATTTTCAAAATAAAGTTTGTATTTATGGAAAAGTTATTAGAGGACTCCTAAGGTCAGAGAAACACATAGGCAAGATTTCATGATTTTTTGAATTAATTTATTATAATTATTTTAATGGGAAAATAAGGAAAATTACTTTTAAGCCTTCAAAATTTATTTTTTAACTTAGGAAAATTAGGAAAATATTTTTAATGAGTCCCAAGTGAACAGAGAGTAATTAGGCACATCTTGAAATATTGTAATATTTTTGAGATTTCTAATTATTTTTAATTATTTTAAAATTCGAATATAAAATGAAGCTCAAAAATCAAGTATTTTACCAAAAATAACTTTTATTTTTCTTAAGTGCCCATGATCACAAATAACTCAGAAAAAACACTTTTCACGATTTGTCACTTTTCAAAATTTTCTTAAGTGTATTTAATTTATTATAATTATTTTTGTACAAAAATACAAGGTCTTTTAGAAAGTCAACTTTAGTGCTTGGACTTAGTCAAATAAATTTTAAATTTTTGCTCTGAGTAAACATGATTTTTATGGACAGTGAAGAAGTGATTTTGTCAATTTTTTATATTTATTTAATTTACATAAATTAATATAAAGTATATGCATTTAATTAAATATAGAAATGTAAAAGATGATTCAAAATATCACAATATTTTTCCTAGACTTCTCTGACCACAATAGAGATGACCTCTGAACTTGGAAAGATCAGAAGACATAGCCTCTATCATGAGAAACAAACCCTCAAAATTTCAAGTCATGGTGAGAAATGTTTAGTCATGGACAATTAAAAAACCCCAAAGGGTATTTAATTCATTAAAAATCAGGGAGTAAGAAAACCACTTTTATTTTTAGTCCACAATATTCTCCTCTATTCCCTGAGTAATAGGGTCTTTTTATTTTATTTTTATGATTTTTATAGAGAAAGATATGGATTTTTGAAGTTTAGGCATTTAAAATAATTTAAAAATCCTTATTTTTCTATTTATCCATTATTCACTTAACCCATCCTACGGCGGCTCCGAACTTACATGCGGCGCGCTCTCATTCAGGGTCGCCATCCACTTCAGCTGCCATGCGACCCGCAGTTCATGCACCACTCGCTCCTCCAGCTTAATCTCCTCAGTTGACTGGATACACGCGTGATCAGACGGCTCTCCATTATCGTCCTCAAGTGACTTAACCAGTAATCAGTTCACACTAAAACCTTAAGATCTCAAGCTAGACTCAACCAAATTGCATGGGATTTATTTCTAAACCTTGATCTACTCAAGATGAACACATCTACACGGTTAATCAAGTATGAAATCAAGCCATTACAAATGGAGAATCAAAATATGCTTGTATATGGGTCAAGGTTCAATACCATTGTCTGAGAGGAGAGGCCTCAATCAGATGGCTGTGGTAGCTTTGATTGGACCCAAAGAACCTCCGGATGAAGTCTCAAGCCTTGGTGAATTGTCTAGCTATGTTTTCGATCAAGGTAAATTTTAGGTGTTGGTCTAGAGCTACCCTAGAGGCGTTTTGAAGTGGATTTTGATGGGGAATCAACTCCTCTTGCTCTAGGGATGGTGTATGCACAATTAAATTGATTTTGGTGGACTATAGAGAGATGTCCTATTTTGAGCTGCAAGTTTAAGCTCAAAATTGGGCTTTCACAATGGGGATCAATGGGGGAAAATGGTGGCAATGAGCTTAGGAGTTCTTGGAGAGTGTCTAAAAGCAATTGGACAGAGTTTCCCCAATTCCCCAATGATTTTGGCACTCTCCTCTCTTTGGCCATGGAGGGGCTGATAAAATAGAGGATCTTAGGGGGGGGGGGGGGGCCCGGGGGGTAAATGGTGCTTAGGTGGAGGGCTAAGGAGCTCTAAAGAGCCATTGGGACGAGCTGGCCTATGGGGTTGAAATTGGGTTTGAATTTGAGCATGGGGGTCTTAGTTTTTGTGTTTCTCAGCCACTAGGCCTGCCGGCAGAGCCAGGGGTGGTAGCCAGAAGGTCAGGTGAGCCAAAGGGAGGCTTAATTATAATTTACTGCCAATGGTAAGTGATGATGGAAGGGATTTTTGGTTAAGACCCAAAAATAGGATAAGATCCCTTAATTTAGGGACCCATTGGTCCATAGCTTACTTGGGTGGTTTGAGAGGGTTTAGCCTGGTCAATAAGGTGTACTTAGTGGCTATGGAGAAGTTAATTTGGTGACTTTATGATGGCTAATTCAATTTTGGTGCATGGGTCCAATTTGGGTAAAAAAGGCTAAAAGTTGTGTTTGGATTAGGCTAGCCATGACTTTGACAAAATTAATTGATCAACATTGTGTAGATGATTGTAATGAAGATTTTTGATGAAGTATTGAAGTAATTTTAAGGTCAATTGAAAGCTCAATTTGAAGGATTTTGGGATTTTGGTCAATTTGGCATGTTGGACTAGACTTGGGTCTAGGTTGGGCTAAGGTTGGTCTAAGTCCAAATTGTCAATTTGGACATGTTGGACTAAACATGGGTCTAGGTTGGGATAAGTCAAAATTGATGGTTGGAAATGGTCTATAAGAATATCATAAATAGTTTCTAACATAAGTTGGGTGTCAATTTTGGGGTTATGGCATTCAGTTTGGTGGAATTTGGAGACATAGCCAATATGGGCAAATTTGGGGATTTTGAACTTAAGTTAAAATTAAGTGAAATTGAGGCTTCATGAAGGCCAATTAAAAGTTCAATTTGGTGTATAGGAGTGTTATAAAGAGTTTAGGATCCAAATTGGGGCAAATTAAGTAGCCTATGTGGTTCAATTAGGTGAGATTAAGTCATATGGTCAAAATTGTGGTTTTGATTTGGATCAAAATTAAGCTCAAAGCATGGGCCAATTAGGCTTTTTTGGGTTTTAATTGGTCATATGAAATATGAATTTGAGATTAGAATTGAAATTGAGGAAAATTGGGTTAAAATTGATGTACATTTGGGTTGAATTTGGGGAAATTGGGCCTTTAAAGGCAATTTGGGGTTTTTGGTCAAAATGGTCAAATTGGGCAAATTATGTCCAACTAAAGGGTCCAAATTATGTCCAATTGGAGGGTCCAAATTGGTTTTGAAGACACTTGAGATGATTTTTAAGGTTTTGAGAAAGTTTGGGGTGCCAAGGGTATTTTTGTAATTTTGGTGAATTTGGGGGTATTTTGGTAATTTTGGAAATTTTTGGTGGTTTTAGGCAATTTGGGTATTTTCAAAGGGTTTGAGATAATTTTTGAATAATTTTGGATATTTTCGGTGAATTTGAGGATTTTTGGCCAATTTTGGGATATGGGGGTATTTAGATAATTTGGGTAGGTATGGGGGTGAAAAGGCTAAATTGGAAACTTTGGTAGAATTGGGGTGTCAACCAACTTACATGAGATATGGACCAATGAAATCATCATTTGGGTCCTCTATGTGCTGGTCTTAGCTAAACCCTAGCCTAGGGCTAGTGGGCCTTGGGGACCATCTACATGAGTCTCCTAAAAGATCAAGGGATCAAAGTCAACAAATTAGGGTTTAGGGTTATGAGTGGATATAGGTGATAATGATTGTAGTGAGTGAACTAGCTCCAGAACAACACTTAGGGTCAACCCTAAGGTCAAACAGTCCTATGGGGACTCCTCTGGAGATCCTCCATACTAACCCCACCTACTAAGTGGTAGAGGTTAGGACCAATATGTGAGACTTCAAGTTAAGCAAGAAAGACTTTAGAATTTCTAAATGCGAGGGTTCCATTTCTAATTTTGAAAGAATAGTCAACTGGAAAGTCCTATGGCTAGAATTTAGGCAACTAAAGAGGAAAACTAAACCTCAACCAAAAGTGAGGTCAACATTTAGATATATATCCATCTTCTTTGTTTCTATCCATATTTGATAAAATTCTTTAGCTTTATTTTTCTAAAATTAAATTCCCGGGGGTTTATATTTTGGAACGTATGGTTCACTACTAATCCCTAATTGAATTAGAGAAATATTTTCTTCTTTTTCTTCGAGATAAGTTTGAAATATTTTTATAAATATAGCCCAATACTTAATTACAGAATGAAAAATTTCTACAGCATCAGATACTTGCTTAAGTAAAGTTTAATAAAATTTTGATCTTCTAAATAAATCATTCTAATAATTTCACATTTATATAACTCAAATATAATTTTTTGATCGGAATTTATATATA
>NW_018233203.1:105129-110173 GCF_001263595.1 Phalaenopsis equestris
TATATATATATGAATTGATAATTTCCAAGTGAATGAAAGTATATCTGAGAATTAATTCTTTCGGTATATAAAGAAAATTGTTGTCATTCATTAGCTATTTCTATAATATTCCTTTTAGGACTCATGTCCTTATGTTGCAGTATTTTTGCATAAGAGGGTTCTTAATTGGAAGAAGTTGGTACTTCTTTACTAATTTTTAGCTTATTTAAAGCTTTTATTTCTTCAAAGGCAGATTCTTCTTTTATATTTTTTAGATTATAAAAATATCTGATTTTTCTTAATTTAAACACAGATAATAATTCATCTTCTTTGATTTCCCATTTAAGGTACTCTCTTTTTTTTTATAGATTCTTTCATAATTCTTTGCCCATAAGAAACTTTGCATTCAAGCTTCCATATCTATAATTCCAATACTTGGAGATAGTTTGCTAAGTCTGAATTGCACTATATGTCTTCTTCTAAATTTGTTTCATATAATTCCATATTTTCATGTTGTGACAGATCTATTTCCTACATAATTCATGAGATAAAATATCAGCTAAAGCATTTTTACCTCCTTCTATGTATTCTAGTTAAAAAGAGTAAGTAGAGAACCAACTTTGCCATTTAATTAATCTTTTATTTGGTAAAAAATCTATAATTTTTCCTTCTATAAAAGATATAGCTGTTTTGTTATTAGTTCTGATTAAAAAGGTTTCATTAAAGAATATTTCAAAATTTTTAATAGCTTTTTTAATTGCTGAAAGTTCTTTTTCGTTAATTTGATAATTCTATTCAGTGGGAGTATACATACCTATGTCGTATTTGCAGAGAAGTTCTTTCTCATTTCTTTGTGCTTTAAGAATAGCTCCCATGCAATCTCAAAACTATCAGTTTCTATAATTAAACAATCTTCTGGTATTGGCAAATGAAGTTTTGGTAGATTTTTACATAAATTTTTTATTTCTTGTAAGGTATTTTGATCTTTTTCATCCCAATTTCATATCATATTTTTTCTTAACTTTTTCTAAAGAAGTGCTCTTAACTCTGCTAAGTTTTTTATAAAAGCTTCTGCATAATTAATGCATCCTAAGAATCGTTGCCAATCTTTTTGATTGTTTATATCTTTAAAATACTTGTAATTCTATGGCTCCTTTATCTATTATTAATCTTAAAATTCTATAGTGTTTGTCATAAAAACTAATTTTTTTCTTGCTTAATGTGATTCTATGTTTTTTAGCTTTATGAGATAACAGAGTTAAATGCTTTTAGAGTTGAGTAATGTTTTCACTGAATATGATTATATCATCTACATAAATTAAACAAAAATAAGAAAATTCAAAGAATATGTTATCCATTCTCCTTTGAAATATTTGTGGGGCTTTTTTAAGATCGAATGACATAACATTCCTTTTATTGTGACCATGCAGAGTGGTAAATGTTGTGAACTCTTTACTATTTTGATGCATCATAATTTGCCAAAAACCAGATTTGCAATCTAATTTTGAAAACTATTTGGCATTTTTAATATGATTTATCTGTACTTCTTTATTGTGTAAGAAGTATCCATCAAATTTTGTATTTTCATTGAGTTTTTTATAATTTATTACCATTCAAGCTTTTTCTCTGACTTGTTTAGCAAGATTTTTAACCAAATTGGTAGGGCTGCTATGAGGACTTTTGCTTGGTTCTATTAATTTTAGTTTTAGAAGTTCTTGTATTGGAATTTGGAATTCATTTTTATCTTCTGTAGTATATTTTATTGGTCTTACACAAATAATGAGATTGGGATTGATTGGTTCTATAATTACTACATGTTTATCTTTCTCAAGAATTCTAGAGGATTTTCTGAGAAAGATTGATTGAATAGAGATGATGCAAATTCTCAAAGTTTTATTAATTCAAGATTTATAATTTTATATATTCTTGAATCTAAATTAGATAAACGAAGAATTTTTGATTTTATATCTCTATCTAGTGGATAATCACCATGCTGGTTGCGAAAGTCAGGAGGTGTTATGTGATATTTTGAAAAATGTAATAATGGGCATTGTAATTCATTATTTGAGGGTGTTATTAGGGTGATTTTTTTGTGAGTTTGTATAAATGATGAGAAGGGTAAATGACGAGAAAGATTTGAAGAAATTGTTTCTTAGGATTAAGTCAAGTTTTGCGTCAGTTAGACACCATAATTTTTTAATTTTTCTTATTGTGGAGTCTATTAAAAGTAATTGATTCTCCGAGAACTCGTTAATGGTTCTAAGACCATTAAAGGTTTCTAATAAGAGATTTTCTTTGTGTGTTTGTATATGTGGTGAAATCATTAATTTTTTGCATACAGTTATATCACTACCAATATCACATAAAGCGTGTATTGGAGTAAGTTCATATGTAGGAATATATAATTCTACATTAATGTAACTATGAAATTTTGGCAATTCTTTAATTATATATACAAAGAATTGCTGAAATTATATATACAAAGAATTGCCGAAATTATAAATACAAAGAATTGTTAAAACCCTTAAATTATATATACAAAGAATTGCTAAAATTTCATAGTTACATTAATGTAGAATTATATATTCCTACATATGAACTTACTCCAATACACGCTTTATGTGATATTGGTAGTGATATAACTGTATGCAAAAAATTAATAATTGCACCACATATACAAACACACTAAGAAAATATCTTATTAGAAACCTTAAATGGTCTTAGAACCGTTAACGAGTTATGGGAGAATCAATTACTTCTAATAGACTCCGCAATAAAAAAAATTACAAAATTATAGTGTCTAACTGACAAAAGACCTGACTTAATCCTATGAAACAATTTCTTCAAAACCTTCTCATCGTTTATATAAAATCACGAAAAAATCACCCTAATAACACCCTCAAATAATGAATTACAATGCGCATTATTATATTTTTCAAAATATCACATAACACCTCCTGGCTTTCACAGCCAGAATAGTGATTATCCACTAAATAGAGATATAAAATCAAAACTTCCTCTTTTATTTAATTTAGATTCAAGAATATATAAAATTACAAATCTCGAATTAATAAAACTTTGAGAATTTGCATCATCTCTATTCAATCAATCTTTCTTAGAAAATCCTCTAGAATTCTAGAGAAAAGATGAACCTGTAGCAATTATAAAACCAATCAATTCCAATCTCATTATTCGTGTAAGACCAATGAAATACACTACAAAAGATAAAAATGAATTCCAAATTCAAATACAAACACTTCTAAACTGAAATTAATAGAACCATCATTTAGTACTTCGCGTGGTCACTATCAATGAAATGTTATGTCATTCGGTCTTACAAATGCCCCACAAATATTTTAAAGGAGAACAAATAACATATTCTCTGAATTTTCTCATTTTTTGTTTAATTTATGTAGATGATATATTAATATTCAGTGAAAACATTACTCAACACTTAAAGCATTTAATTTTGTTATCTCAGAAAGCTAAAAAATATGGAATAACATTAAGCAAGAAAAAAACAGTTTTTATCACGAATACTATAAAATTTTTAGGATTAATTATAAATAAAAGAACCATAGAATTACAAGATCATATAGTTATAAGATCATATCCTAGCAAAAATAAATTATTTTAAGGATATAAAAAATCAAAATAATTTGCAATGATTCATAGAAGGCATTAATTACACAGAAGCTTTTATAAAAAAACTTAGCAAAATTAAGAGCTCTTTTTTAGAAAAAGTTAAGAAAACATATGCATGGAATTAGGATGAAAAAGATCAAAATACCTTACAAGAAATAAAAATTTTAGGTAAAAATCTACCAAAACTTTATTTGCCAATATCAGAAGATTATTTAATTATAGAAACTGATAGTTCTGAGATTGCATGAGGAGCTGTTCTTAAAGCACAAAGAAATGAGAAAGAACTTCTTTGCAAATTTGGCTCAGGTACGTATACTCCCACTGAACACAATTATCATATTAACGAAAAAGAATTTTTAACAATTAAAAAAACTATTAAAAAATTTGAAAAATTCCTTAATGAAACCTTTTTAATCAAACTGATAACAAAACAATTATATCTTTTGATGAAGGAAAAATTATAGATGCTTTACCAAATAAAAGATTAATTAGATGGCAAAGTTGGTTCTCTGTTTACTCTTTTGAACTAGAATATATAGAATGAAGTAAAAATGTTTTAGCTGACATTTTATCTCGTGAATAATGCAAGAAATAGATCTTTAGCTGAAAATATGGAATTATATGATACAAATTTAGAAGAAGACATAAAGTCCAATCCAGACCTAGCAAACTATCTCGAAGTATTGGAATTACAGATATGAAAGCTCGAATGTGAAATATCTTATGGCAAAAGAATTATGAAAGAACTTATAAAAATTAGAGAGTACCTTAAAGGGGAAATCAAAGAAGATGAATTAATATATGTGTCTGAATTAAGAAAAATCAGAGATTTTTCTAATCTAAAAAATATAATAGAAGAATCTGTCTCTAAAGAAATAAAAACTTTAAATAAGCTAAAAGTTACTAAAGAGTACCAACTTCCTCCAATTATGAACCCTCTTATGCAAAATACTGCCAAATAAGGACATAAGTCCTAAAAGGAATATTATAGAAATAGCTAATAAATGACAATAATTTTCTTTATATAGCGAAAGAATTAATTCTCAGATACTCTTTCATTCACTTGGAAATTGTCAAGTCGCATATATATATATGGAAATTCCGATCAAAAAATTATATCTGAATTATATAAATGTCAAATGATAATAATGATTTATTTAGAAGATGAAGATCTTCTTAAATTTTTACCCAAGCAAGTATCTGATGTTGTAGAAATTTTTTATTTTGTAATTAAGCATTGGAATATATTTATAATAATATTTCAAAATTATCCCAAAGAAAAAGAAAGAAATATTTCTCTAATTCAATTAGAGATTAGTAGTGAACCATACATTCCAAAATATAAATCCATTGGAATTTTATTTAAGAGAAATAAAGCAAGTTTCTTATCTAGTTAGTTTGAGGTTTTAAATGATTTCAA
>NW_018233204.1:0-375 GCF_001263595.1 Phalaenopsis equestris
TAGTCTACTAGAGAAAAGAATAGAAGAAATGACCACATCAATGAGTGTCGTGGCCACTATTCTAGTGCAATCACAAGCGCCGCAATTGGCTTCTCCAGAGATCAATCATCCAGAAATCATACACATAACAGATGAAAGAAGAGATGTTGCTTCAGCAAATAGAAATAAACAACTTATAAAGGATTCTCCATCAGGATGGTTGAACAAATTTAAGCTATACTAGAAAAGGAATTTAAGCAAGTGGTTGAACAAGTGAAGGATTCCTTAACCCAATCTAAGGGAAGGCATTGGTTCTAAAGGGTAGACCTTACTTGGAGGAATTTGATGTCGTGCTTTTCCTCAAGGGTTTTGCAGTCCCAAACTTCAAGATATTTG
>NW_018233205.1:0-400 GCF_001263595.1 Phalaenopsis equestris
GAATGTCAAAGTCTAAATATGCTAATGTTCGTAGAATCATCACATTAAGAGATGCTCCAGGATCCACTAGAACTCTGAACAGCACAAATTTGTCGATGTTGACGGAGATATAGAGTGGTCTGTTGTGATCGGTGATACCAAGTAGTAAATCTTCATCTGTGAAGGTTACTCCAGGTTGTTCTCTCAACGAAAAAACTTCATCTGAGGATGTGCTAGCCAACTGAGCTAAGCAAATCTCTGGATCAAGCAAAGCTGTAACTAGAGCTTCCCTCATCTCCTTTGACAGGATCAGAGCGTCATAGATAATTAGTCGGGCCGGCAACTTCCTAAGATGTACTAGCACGTTGTAATCCACTTTATATTGTAATCCACGTTATTTGTTCTTGTGGCTTTATCTTGA
>NW_018233206.1:0-295 GCF_001263595.1 Phalaenopsis equestris
TGATTTCTGGTTGATTCATTCCTGGAGGTGTCATCCGTTGTGATTTTGACTGTCTTTGCGTTACAATCACAGTAGTTCTCAATTCTTTGAATTTATTTTCAGGGCGGATGATCTGCTCATCCTTTTGTTCGGTGGTCCCTTGTCTATCGTCTGCGGTGTTCTCCATACCAGATGGAGCGTCGCACAGATAACTCGGCCTGAGTCTCGATAACATTGATTTCTGTTAATCTTCTGTCCATGTATTCTGACACATTGTGTACTTCATCATTCATATTTTTTTTTGTTCTTCAGATAA
>NW_018233207.1:0-548 GCF_001263595.1 Phalaenopsis equestris
TATGCACAAAATTTTATTAGATGAACAAAATGAACGTAAAGCTGGTCCATAAAGAAGATTAAACCCAATAATGAAAGAAGTTGTTTAAAAAAAAATTTAAATTGTTAGATGTTGGAATTATATATCATATTTCAGACTGTACTTGGGTAAGTCCAATTCACTATGTTCCAAAGAAAGGAGAAGTGACTGTTGAAGTAAATGAGAAAAATGAATTAATTCCAATAAGACAAGTTACTGGTTAGTGAATTTGTGTAGATTATAGAAAATTAAACTTGGAGACCTGGAAAGATCAAATTCATTTACCCTTTATAGACCAAATGTTGGATAGATTAGCTGGAAAAAAATATTACTACTTTTTAGATGGATATACCAGTTATCATCAAATTCCAATTGCTCCAGAGGATTAAGATAAAACAACATTTACAAACCCTTATGGAACATTTGCTTTTTGTAAAAAAAATTTGGACTATGCAAAATAATTTAGAAAAAGTTCTCGAATTATGTGAAAAAATTAACCTAGTAATAAATTGAGAAAAATGTCAATTTAT
>NW_018233208.1:0-6644 GCF_001263595.1 Phalaenopsis equestris
AGAAACTTTATTAGTATAATTAGTTATTTAAGGTTATTAAAATTATATGTTTATTTCAATTGACTATTAGTGACAGATAAGAAATTTGAATTATATTGTTGTGATTAAGTATTGATTTTCTAAAATCTTAGTTCGTAGTTCTAATATTACTCCCTGAGGGATCAATATCTAGGACTCCATTAGAGTAATAGAGTAACTCATGGCTTGTTACATGTGAAAAAGTAAGAAAGATTACAGATATAGGGAGGAATAGTGGATCCCCGTGTAAAAATAAATCAAAATACATCAGAGTCCTAGTGGTTCCACTGTCCGTAGTACAACTCCACGCAAAAAGCAAAAATACATGTAAAAACACAAAAATTATACGAAAAGAAAATGTATACCCAAAATTTACATGTATACCAAGCCCCATGTCAGTAGTAGTTATGAAGAAGCAGTTTGAAGTAGAGTGTGCAATTTCCAGAAAGAGCAGCAACAAGGTCAGACTATTCCTACAATCAGTTAGGATAATGTCTACATATACAAAGTACTGCCTCACCCTACTTAATTCAAACTTAATAAGGCAAAGAGCATAAGTCTTCATAGAGATCGTGAGGCAAAAGTGCATAGACTCCCTTAAAGTAGTTAAAAAGTGTGTACATGGCAGAGGGTGAATCCAAATGTTTAAATCCTACAGCACAGTTGATAGTAGACAGCAGACCCCAATTAAATAAATGCAGCACAATTGATAACAGCCAAATATTCCAGAATTTACCAACATCCATTCTATCAATGGAAGTCAAAGCAAACTGCTGTCCTCCAAATATCCAAAACAGCAACAGAACAAATCAGTAAAGGGATTAGAAACAGCAACATTACTAATCCAGCTGAAGGATAAAGCCCAGCCAGATAAAACCCAATTCAGCAGAAAATCTAGCAAACATAAACTTTGCAAAATTTTTCCTTGAGCTTCCTTCCAAGACACAAAGAGAGATTCAAAGTGTTAAAAACTGCTCCACAAGTGGCAAAATTCAACAACCCAATGAGCCAAATAATTCTTCCAGTAGCATGCACAACCCTGGAATTATAGCCAATGCCATCTAAAGAAAGCTCCAAAATGTAAATAAATCTGGAAATATAAAGAAACCGACCCAACACAAAGTTAAAGCAAAGTCCATCAATCCAAAACCTCTCGCAGTAAAGCCAAAGAATGAAACCAAAATCCAACAAAAGGAGGGGGCATTAAAAGTTCCAGCACAAAAACTTTAAAACCAAGCTTCCAGAAGCACAACTTAGACCAAAACAGTTTGACAACATCCATCAAAGTTTCTAAGGAAAACTGTTGTATAAGGAAACAATATTCAACCACAATAAGCTCAACCATAAGCCAAATAAGATCAACCATAAGCCAAATAAGTGTAATATCTAACATAAAGAGCATCCAAATCATTACTTATGAATGAATGCAACAAAGGCGGGGGAATAGTCCCCACAATAGCACTTTGAACATGCTATTTTTCCAACCAATCTGCAGGTTTATTCCCTTCTCTATAAGTAAAAGAGAAACAAATATTAAGGTTTTGCGTCTCTATAAGCTGCCAAATCCTTCTTATTAAGGATATAATATACCAAGGGGGTTTAAGCTTTGTCATTAAAATGTTAAACAAGGTTTCAAAATATGTTTCCAACAGAATACCAATAGTGTTGAGTGACATAACAATTTGAAGTGCAACAAGCACAGCTTTAACCTCAATCTCCAGAGAAAAATTAGCAAAAGAAGGGGAGGCAACATAAGCAAAAAAATTGCCATAATCATCACATAACAGCCCTCCCACACCCGTATAATCAGCAGAATAGCTCCCATCTATATTAAATGTAATCCTGCCTTAAATTAGATGGGAGTGGCGGCATCTAGTGTTAGCTCTGGCATCCATGGCGATTTCGGCTTCGTCCTTGTCAGCGCTATTTTTGGTTGGAGGAGTTCCCGTAAGAAGTTGTCGGTCACCACAATCAAAATCCCATCGCCCGCTTTGGAAGGATGTTTTAATTTACATAAATATATTTATTTTTAGAAAAATATGAAATTAAACTGATCCCATAATTTTCATAGTTTAAATGAAAGAGCACTATACCTCAAATCATGTATCTATCCCGAAGGACAAACACAAAACTTAAGGATGAGGCTCGATCAAATAAACTAAGGACTCTATGACATATGTTTGGTCTGTGAAACCTTTATATTCGCCGATAAGTTCCCCTAGTTAATATAAGGTATTAAATAGGTTTTATATTAAGTTGGGTTCGGACATGCTTCATATAAGGCCAAGCCCCTATAGTTAACCAAGCCCCTATAGTTAATTACATCTTAAATGACCAAAGTCACCTAAGAAGACTCTCGATAAAAATCAAGAAATATTATCTTCAAGGAATTTCAAAGAGTAGGACTCTTTAATGAGATTGGACGTAGAGGTGTGAAAGGGGATTGGTTCAAATTTGGAAACATTTTGTTGTAGAGTACAAATGAGGAAGGACTAGGGGATATCATGGATCTAGAGGATAACCCCGATGACTTCCCAAGCTATCTTAATGTTTGGCTTCAGTTTCTAAGGAGAAATATTTAGTTGTTTCATCCTTCCAATTTTATTAGTTAGGGCTTACATTCGTGTGAAATGATCATACAAATAGCCTGGAAGATCTGAGGATTTAGGTCGTGACAAACGACAACCTCGGAATCCTAAGACGAGTTAGGGCTAATATTGTATAGTAGAACTATACAAAGGCCTAAAAATAAGGTGAGGATTTACGTTGCATAAGCAGGCAACCTCGAAGTCTTATGGCTTTGTTGTTTATATCTAAGAAAGGAAGATTGGTTTAGCTGGGGAAAGGAATACTGGTTTTGTTGTTGAAGATGGCCGTGCCGCCCACCATGCTAGCTCCAAGCTCCTTGCCACGACGAGTTTGACTTTTCTATTGTATGAAGTTATAATGTAAAATTAGGTGGCCCTTTGGTTGAAGTTCTTTAAATTTTATGAGGGAATATTAAAGTTGATTACAGCGACATCGGTTATGATCCTACTGTTCCCTCATTCTGGCATCACTATTTTCTATTGGATTCACTTAGTCCAAATGAACTTATGAAACTCAACTTAATGAGTTCCATAATTTCATTTAGACCGTGGGAAGCCTCGTTAGCAACCGTAGGTTAACTCCTCCGAGGAACTCCGATCATCTGATAGAGACATCTTAATTTAGTTGTAATTGTAGTTTTGTGTGATGTTTTTGATTAAATTTTGAGTTTTTTTGAATGTTGTGGTGGTGAATTTTATCTTGGTTGATTTTAGTTTTAGTTTTGTTTCTGATTTTCATGCAGGGTGATATCATTATTTAACATGTGAGTTTGTAAGTATAAAAGCACAGTATGAAAGTATAATAAAGACAACGTTGAAAACTATAAAAACGTAGCTGGTGAGTCTTCTTGTTCCACCACCTGAAACTTAAAATGCATGTCAGAGCAATTTATATAGAGGTAAGAAGTAAGGTTTTGGTAGTTTTCCTAACCATATGTCATATCTTGGTGGGTCCTTGGGAATTTAATTAAAGATGATGATTTTGTCAAGCAAAACATATTAAGTTTAGTAGATCTTCAAGATATCCAACAGATCTAGAGAAAGAAACAGGTCTGTACTACTTTCTCGGTGCCTGGTGGAAAATCCCAAGTTCCTTAAAACTTAGTATGTTTCTTAAAAAGGCATCCTGTAAATACCCTTAATTCTCATTGGGCACTGTTGTCTTAATTATCCCTAAGAATAGGGTAATTATAACTTGTGATTCAATCTAAGAATTATGTTGGTGAAGACCCTTAAAGAGGCAAGTTAGTGTTGTTGGAACACTTAGCCAAATTTTAACCCTAATTGGGCTTGTAGTGTTTGAAAGTTGTTTTAATTTTCAATGATATTTACTTTTCTAATCTTTATTTAAATGAAACTTGATTTAGCCTAAGTCACTACTAAGCCCTTAAGACCTAGGTGAATGTCTTAATTAGTTTTGAAAAGGTTAAGCTTTAGGTGGTGATGATTCGTGATTTCAATTTTAATTGAAAATCAAAATGGAGGTATTAAATTGATTAATTATTGACTTCAAAAGTCATACCCCTAAGTCCTAGGTTCATTTTATTTTAATAAACTTTCAAATTTTACTAATTTTGAAATCTATTAATTTATCTTTTTAATTAAGAAAGTGAGGTTGGTTTCTACTAATTAACCCCTTATACTTCAAACATCAAATAAATTTTTTAAGATCAGAGGTTACCCATTTTCCATTCTGAATTAAGCCTAAATGTTAATTAATGCTAAATTTCCAAAATTACACATTTGCCCCTAAGGCTCTAACTCTTCATAATTTGTCAAATTCAATTCAAATGACTCATTCATGGGTAATTAAGACATTAGAGGTGAAAATGTGATTTTTCAAAATTTGATTTATTTTCTATAATTATTTTTATGAAAAAATAGGATTTTTCAAAGAAAATTTCTAACTTGACCAAGGTAAATTCTAATCCTTTGAAATTTTTACTAGAGGTAGAACTAGACTAGAGAAGCCTTTAAACTAAATTTCATAATTTTTTGAATTCCCTGTGATTTATCAGAATTATTTTAATTTTTGAGTTATTTAATAAAAATAAAATATTTACATAATTAAAATTAAGTTTTATATTTTTGAAAAATCTCTCTGAGGTTAGAGAATCCAAAGGAGTAAATTTCATATTTTTTTGATTTTTCTTTGATTTACTAGAATTATTTTAGTGAAAAACTTATTTTTAGTCTTTAAAATTTATTTTTAAGCTTTGAAATTCAATATCTTTATTTAGAAAATCAGGAAAAATATTCTAATTGTTCCTAATTGATTAGGAAGCATTTTTAAACATTGCCATGAATTTTGTTATTTTTGTGTTTTTTTATCAATTTTTAATTATTTTAAATATTTAAAATAGGTTAAAAATCAAGTTTTTATTCTAAATGTTATTTTATTTTTATAAAATATCCCTGATCACATAGAACTCAAAAAACTAAGTTTCATAATTTTTTGAGTTATATTTTAATTTTTAAAAATCATTTAAATGCCAAGAGTGGTATTTATCTTTAAAAATCAACTTAGATCTTAGAAAACAGGGGAGATCAAACATAAAGTCATTTTGATGTTTATATTTTCCAAAATTAATTATCTTAGTGATTTAATGTTTGTGAAAAATAGGTGCATTTTAAATGACTTGACTCATGAAAAATTTTCTTAACGGTTTCCTTGTCATCATAAAACTTCCAAAATTTTCTTGGAATTTTCTAATCAACATGGTAATTTCCATGATTAATTTAATCAAATAATGTGCATAAACTTGAAAAATGTAGATCTCTGTCTAGAGACTTCCTATGACTTTGAAAAAAAACCAAAGGATGTTTCCGTTGACAGAGGATATAACATATAAAATTTCATGTCATGGTGAAGAGCCAAAATGCATGGAGAATCAAAACATTCAAATCAGTATTTAATTAATTAAAAATAAAATATTCATCAAATGGACATCAAATTATTTCCAAATTGTTCTCCGCTGTTCACTGAGCAAGAAAGTATTTTATTTTATTTTTATGATTTTTCTACACCAAGAAATGAATTTTTTAAAGTTAGGGGTATTTAAATAGAAAGGAAAAATCCCTATTTATCTATTTAAACAGCGCAGCGCCATGTAGATCTTAGGCAGCTCCAAACTCCATGCGACACGCTTCCATTTGACGCCGCCATCCACCTCAGCGCTGACTCGGCCCGCGGTTTATGTTCTAAAGCGTTGTCCGGCTTGATCTTCTCCATCCATCTGATACACACGCGATCAGACAGCTCCCCGTCATCGTCCTCATAGAGTGATCCCATGACCTTGCACACTAAAACACTAAAATCTCAGCCTAGACTCAACCAAATCACTTCGGCTTTGATTCTATCGACTCATCTAAGTGAGACGAACATATCTATATGATAATCATGCAGAAATCAACTCAAAATAAATGGAGAGTTCAAATAGGCTCAGGAATAAGAGAAGTTTTATACCTTGGCTCTGAGAAGTGAAGCTTCAATCAGAGGTTCTTGGCACGTTTGTCAAGATCCAAAGAGACTAGGGATTGAGCCTCTAGCCTTGGTGTAAGGCCTAAGTATGATTTTGATCAAGGCTGATTTTGGGTATTGGTCTAGAGCTATTGTAGAGGCTATTTCAGAGGGTAATTTGAAGGGACTTTGTCGTCTCTTGCTGTTGTGAAGGTGTGGGCACAGGAAATTGAAGTTTGGTGGAGTTTTTAGAGATTTCCTATTTCTATCCTAATTTTTAAGCTCAAAATCAAGGTTACACAGGGGGAATCAAGGCAGTGGAGTGATTGGAATGGGTTGTGGAGGTCTCAAGGAAGCTCTATGAGTGATTTGGGAAGCTCTCTCTGAGAAAATTTTTAGCACACCTCCCATGGCCGTGGAGGGGCCGTGGAGGTGACTTTTTATAAAAATGGCCCTAAGGTGGTGTAGGCGTTATTTTGGGGATGGTTTGGTTGTGGGGTTGCCCGTAAGAAGCTGGCGGTCGGTTGAATCACCGAATTCTCATCGCCCACTTCAGAAGGACGTTGAAGTATGAAATC
>NW_018233209.1:0-780 GCF_001263595.1 Phalaenopsis equestris
GAAATGTTGAGATGAGGACTAGGATGCCTTTCTCCGTTTAACTAGGTCATTCACCTATTTTAATAAATAAGAACAGGTTGCCTTACTCCATTTAAGGTGATCTTATGCCTATCTTAAGAGATGGGAACAAGAATTTAGGTACTAACCTTGAGAGAATTGTGAGTGTGGAGAATTTTTGGAAAAAGTTTGGAAAATTTGTGGAATTTTGTATAGAGTATGAAATCTTGTTAGAGTGAGAGTTGTGGAAAATTGTGCAAAGAATGTGGAATTCATGCTGCAAAGAGTGTGGAGTTTCGATTATATTTGTCTATCATTTTATTATTTTCTCTTATTTATTAGAATATTTTCTAAATCTGATGCTCTTCCATTTTCCTTTTAACTTTGAGTTTTAATTTCATTTATTATCAAACTTTCTTTATAGAGTTCTTTGTTCGTATGGTCATGTGTTTTTTTATCAATCTCAAAAACAAGGCAATTCAACAAAACTTATTGAAGCAAAAGAATTAATTATTGTAAATTCTTTTTTGAAATGCAATACAATTGATCATTTGTTGATGGCATCCAAAATAATAGAAGTGCATCAGTGCAGAAACTGTAATCTCGTATATCATGGCTTCTTTGCTCTAGCATAGTGTAAAAAGTAGTAATCATTTTTCTATCCTGATGGGGTCATCTTGTGATAAAGCTAACCTCCAAAGCCATGCTCCAGAACAAAAATCCTATTAAGTGTACATAATGGTACAAATATCTCACAGCTCGAGTAGGTGCAGTCCCTCCAAA
>NW_018233210.1:0-1428 GCF_001263595.1 Phalaenopsis equestris
AATGATTTTCAAAATTATTATTATATTTATAAGTACAAGTTTTATGTCAAGGCTTTACTTTAGGAAATGAGAAGTGGAATTCAAAATCATTAACGGCCTATCCAGATCAAGTAATCATTGCCTAAGAAAGAAAATAAAAGAAAATAAAAGAAAAATAAGAAGAAAAAGAAAAAGAAAAAGCAAAGAAAAAGAAAAGAAATGTAAGGGAGGGGAAGCTTGAAGATTAGTGCCTAATCAAAAATTGGTTCTACAATTGATCTTTTTAAAGTATAAGACTTGATAAAATCTTAAGCTTAGTAAGTAAAATTATTTTTCATGAAAATTTTTAAGTGGAGATAATAAAATAACTAAATTCTAAATTTAGAAAATCCACAATACATTTCTGAATTAGATAGAAACACATATTTTCATCTTTCTTAACTTTAAGAATTTCTGAACTTTAAGTTGGTCTCATTTACTTAATTTTTTTTCTAAATTAGACTGCTATATTTCTAAATCTAAATTTTAGTAACTCCTAAAGAAACTCATGTACATATCATACATATGTAGTTTTTAAGGATTGAAGTGTGACTTAAGGACAAGTAACATTTTAAGTTTGGAGGATTTCAATACACCTAAAATATACAGTATTTTTAGACACAATTTTATACCTATTTTTGAGATATCACGCTTTAATGGAAGGTATGTTTGTATTTTCTTGCAGATACAAGTAAAAATGAAAAAAAATGCTTAAATGATTGAAAAAGGATCAAATTTTGAGCAAAAAGATGAAAATTTGTGCAAAAGAGTTTTGGTGCCTAAGTGCAAGATCCGACGCTTAAGCGTTGGTTAAAAAGAGAAGGTTGTGCCTAAGCACCGAGACCCAGCGCTTAAGCACCAGTGGTAGTTATTAGATGAGTAAAATCAATTTTCACAATTTTTTAAGAGGTTTTTAAGGCACCCATTGGCTTATTAGGTGGTTGTAACCACCATGGACAAAAATTATCATGGAAGGATGCGTCTCTTGGGCAAATACATCGAATCAAGACACATTTTGAAGAGATCCCAAGGCACCTCTTGGAAAACTATAAAAGAAAGAAGAGAGGACTTAGAAAAGAGTCCTAAAAATATTGGTATGTTTTGAAAGTTCTTCTCTAGGGAGTTAATTCAGAGAGAGTTTCAAGAACCACTTTTTATTTATTTTATCCTTTTTGTTATTTTGTTTTGAGTGATTGTATAAGAGAAGAGATTCAAAGGAACTTCAAGAGTTTGGTGGAGTTTTGTTTTAGACTATTGTTGGTTTTAATCAATACTTATTGGTTGTTTGACAATGGTTTCTTCTTTTAAACTAAAGTTTGGTTTTGTTTTCTCCATGGATTCTGAGTAGTTTTCTTTATCATTCTTCTTAAAATAATAAGTAATTAGTTTTGGATGGAAGTTTTGGAGAGT
>NW_018233212.1:0-4544 GCF_001263595.1 Phalaenopsis equestris
CTCTCTCCCTCCCTCCCTCCCACGAAACCTCCAAACTTCAGATGTAGAGATATCTCAAGAGTCCAATGAATTACTTCCTCGTGGAGCTGACAAAAAAAAAAAAAACTCATTTTCTTGTGATCTGGCCTGGAAACACGGGACTATTCCTCTGGTAACACGGGAATATTCCTCTTGTGTTATTCTGGGTTATTTAGATGTTATTGTGGTGGTATTGATATGCTACTGTGTTATTATAACACCGGAAATATTCTCAGAACACAATAATATATGAATACCACCACCATAACATCTGAATAATGTGGAATAACACGGGGGGAATATTCTCCTATACTAAAATGAATTTTTTTTTTTTTTTTGTTACCTCCACGTGACGTGATTTCATTAAACTCCGGACGTATCTCTAAGTTCAGAGTCCGGACGTAATATTTGTTCCTCTCTCTCGCTCACACTCACACACACACACGTTCTTATTATAAAAAAAATTGAAGATTTGCATACATGCAATATAATTTCATTATATTTATATATCTAACCTCTAAATTTTTACTTTTACATTTATACCGTTCTACTTTAAAGTGTGGGTTTCACTTTTTAAAAATCAATAAGAATGGTAGTTTTTATGGCATATGAAAAATTCTAATGACATACAGATGTAAAAATCAAATATGTAAATACATATGAGTTATTTGGTATGTATGTAAATCCACCAAACAAATCTTAGGGATGTACATGTCAAACTCATTAATATTAATTTATGTGGAATCTTCCTTTGGAACAAAGATTGATTGTTCTCTTGTTTGGGCGAATTGGATTGGAGCTAAAAAATTTTCACCCATTTTGAGGAAAAATTATTCCATACGGATCGGCCACCGCACGAAGCCTGCACGCGGGTTCCGATCCGGACCGCAAATCACCCGTTTGATCTACGGTCCCGATATATTTCGGTGGGCCCCACCTAATTTTTTTTTTTTATAAAAAAAACAGAAATATGATCTACGGCCAGGATCGGACACCGCATGCAGAGATGCATGCGATGTCCGCACGCAATAATCTCTCCATTTTGAGGCTTCAATTTGTTGTACGGCCATTTATGTACAAGCCACACAACTTTTATGTATTTACAAATCAAACTTGTAGACTATACTTTTTACTTATAAAACTCAATTTTTCACATCATATAAAAATATCACTATTACTTAATTTGTGAAAGTTAAATACACATGTTTATCCATCAATAAAATAGTATAATATAAAAGCAAAACTTTAGGCTTTTATATATGTAAATACAAAAGAATTGTGTGGAATTATATAAATCATCATTTTTTTTTCCTTCAAAGAAGATGATTATTCTCATAATTTAGTGGCAATCATAAGTGAATTGAAAACCAAATCATAAGTATGCCCGCTGCACGGCGAATAAAAACAAGTAATTGGTCATACGGTATTATTATTTCCTACTTTGGTGTTATTATTATTATTATTATTATTTTTTATAACTCTCTTTTCTCGGCCAATGTTTTGATTAAATAATCATTGGCATGAAGAATTTTATTACAAAATTCAACTGATTTAGATTTTTATAATTTTTATTTTTTTATATCAAAATTTTGAAATTATTAAATTTATATATATTGAATTTTAAGCTATCAAATAACTGAAATAAGTTATCAAGAAAACTTGAAGGGTCTGTTTGGGGCAGCTGCAGCTTATTGAATAATCTGCTGATAAGTTGATTAAAAATAATCTGCTGATAAGCTAGGTGCGGACTGCGGCCAGAAAGCTGTCATCGCACCTAGACAGGTGTGGTGTGAAAACGCTGTTTTCAGCGTTTTAAAAACGCATAAGCTGCCAAAACGCAGTTTACCCAAACAGGTCAGATGCGCTTTCAAAACACCACCGCACCAAATAAGTTGCCACAAACGGACCCTAAATCATTTTATAGATGTAAATGATATCTCTAACCCACTACATAAATTTTTTTAATAAAACACTATCATATGATAGTAAAAAAAATTTAAAATTTTTTATTTATTGAAATACCCATTTATCAATTATAGAGTTTAAAATTTTCTCATGAATTTTACATTTATTATAACCAATTAAAAATTTTTTAACTGGTCCTCTTGATACTTTCTCCTAACAAGTAAATTTAGAGTTATTCATAAAGTGTTTTAGGGATTAAGGATTCATTTGTGTTGTGCCAAACTAAAGCTAACCTTTAAAGGATTATGTACTATCTAACAATTTAAAGACAATGCACTAGATTTTAAAGAATTTATAGAAAATATCCTAACAAAGATCATAACATATTTTAGACAGTCTATTACGATCAAAGTATGGTCACATTATGCCCTAGACGTGAATTGAAGTCAAGAGATAAAGTCTAAGGATGACCAAGACAACCTAGAATAAATAAAAGTTTTACTTAACACATAAATAAGATTATCTGATCATTGACACATTGATATTTTATTTGGTTTTAATTTAGTTTGATTTAAATTTTGAAATAACTATTATTTAGATTATGATTTGTCAAGTTTTATTATCCTAAGATTGGGTCAATTAACTATACTGATAAACCTGGGATAAATTGGATCATTTGAGAAACATTAAATCTTAACCCTTCAAATGGACATTTTAATATTGATTATGCCATCTAAAATGAACCTAGGTTAGCTCTAAGTGCTTTATACGACTTAATACTAAGTCTAAATAAATGACACAACTCTTATAACATTTAGGAAGTCACTAAATTCAATAGCATATGTTCTCTTAGGCTATCATTCAATGGGTATCAACCAAGAGTTTGGATTACTTATCAAGCTAAGATGGAGATAGATTAATGGACTCCTCTGAGTACCACCAAGCTGTGGGAGATTTAAATTGATTTTAATAAAATCTAACAAGGTAGGAGCTCACCAAGCAACTTTGAATCTATATGTGGCTAGCTCTATACTAGGGCAAATAGATTATTAGGTCAAGCCTAGCATAACCCAAATCTTATCAACCTTATTCGAAAAATAAGGCCAACAACTCTCAATAAGTATTTTGCTCCTAATTAATACATACCTCATCCTACAAAATTTTAAGGTACATATAATTCAATATGACATTATGCAAAAAAAAGTTTCAAAATAGAAGATGTTGAAGATATGCAATTAAAAAATCATGATGGGTTTCGAAAACTGAAACAAAATAATTTAAAGCATCGTGATTAAACAAATGCACCGATAAAATATGGGAAGGAATTCCAAACTAGCACTTTCACCAAACCGAATAAAAAAAACATCAATGATCACATTAGGCAATTTAAACTAAACCAAATAATTTGATATTGCAAAAAACCTTTAAATGAGAATTGAAGAAAGGCTGGCTAAAGATAATTTTAGAAGGCTTTGCTAAAATGAGAATATTTTCTTTGAGAAGTAGGATCATAAATTTTACTGAAAAACCTTGATACTAAACTTCAAAATTTATGAAAATCCGTCATAGTGGACATCAATAAATATTTTTGGAGGCAATGGGATAGGAACATACGGTAAACATGTCAAACCATCCAGAACAGATGCAACATCCAAACCAATGTTTGCATGTAAAGCCCAAAATGTCATCATGAGCACCACCATAATAGTCACACACATGAAATCTAAAATATAATACAAAGAGCGCAAACACCAAAAAGTATGAAAACATTGAGACACACCCCGTATTAGATTACGATTTTTGAATACATGCTCCAAATTTAAGCAGTGTGGTACACCAAATCACTTGATAACAAAGTCTAGAGTTACATGATCCAACGATCTATGGCAACAAATGAATGAAATAAATTGCCTTGATGGTGAGAGAACGGTACATAATGATTAGAGTAAAATCCTTCTACAAACTATGCCAAAGAAGAACATGGCAATGGCAATGGATGGTAGTTTAATTTCCTTAACTAAGGAAATTTCCCTTTCACTTTCCGTTGATGCGAGTTTAACAAATAAGCTGTATGGTCCAAAGAACTATCAGACTAGCTCCCCACTTAAGGTCAAGGATTAATAATGTGATTCAACTTAAAAAGCACTAAGACTATATATGTAGTACTTTGATTATAATAACATCAGCCCATGATTCATTATTATGCTTCTCCGAATTTCGTGCTCACATGCAGCACACGACATGGGAATAGGAGTGATTGAATATATATAATTGAATATATATATTTGTAAAGCTAAAATGTTGAGCACATGGTTTCCCAACATGGACTTAAAAATTGTATTTCTTGAATAAAATTGTCTTCAACCATGTTATTTTTTAGAATAAATTGTTGTATATATCTCTCTGAATAACTGTTACATGTGAGCAAGGATCTTGAAGTAATTCAACGGGCAAAATGTATCGAAAAGTACAACTAAAGAGAACCTATAAATGGAAGACCAAGTGTCTGACGGAAGACCAAGAGCCCACAGACAAAATACCAAAGGTCCCTACGCAAAAAACTAAGAGTCAACACAAGAAAGCTAAACTCACATATCCACAGGAGCATCCTTGAAAGATGG